>NW_028234409.1:40079942-40092442 GCF_977035675.1 Penaeus japonicus
CTATCATTATAATCCTTATCATTATTATTGTTATCAATTTATCTATTATGACAATATATATAATGCTGATGAAAAAAATATTGTTATTATTATGACTGTTACCGTTATTGGTATCATTATTGTCATCATTATCAACATTATTGATATTAAAATCACGATTATCACAGTTACCATTATCATCAAGATTGATGTCATTATCATTATTACTATGATTATTATATTTTTTTTATTATCATTATCTTTGCTATTATTACTGTTATTGTTATCATTATCAATATCATCATCATCATCACCATCACCACCACCATCATCTTCATTACTATTGTTTTTATCATCATTATTGTTATCATTTATATCATTATTTAGCATCCTTGTTTTTGCCAGTTCTCAGAGCACCCTTTACATTCTCGAGATCTGTCAGAGCCATTCCTGTTCTTCATAATCATTCCTATTTGCTAGGCCTACTTGATTTTTTTCCCTTATATTGTTTTCCTATTTTCAATACGAGGTGGTAATGGCGTCTTTTATTGTTCCTTCCTCCTTGTTGCTTGTCAGTTGATTCTCTGCAACATTTTTTTTCCTTTTTCCTTATTCTGTGAATTATTTTTGGCATTAGCGTTGGCGTCGTTTTTTTTTTATTGCCACAAAATTACTTTTTTAATAGCTGTTAATATCTAAAAAGTTATCCTAGTTGCTGTTTTTTGTTGTTTTTCTATTGGCTTTTGAACGATTTTCAGTTTCGAGTGATGACGGCGTCCTTTATCATTTTTCATTATCCTACTGTAGCTTGTCAATTGATTTGCTAGAACTTTTCTCCTTCTTAGTTGCTTGTCAATTGATTCCCGGGAACTTTTTGCTTGCCGAATGCTTTTCAATACGGGGGAAGGTGCCGCAGGACCTCCACAATGCTTGGCGTATTTACACTGGGTGTAAGGATGGACTGAGTTTGATATCGTCCTAGGGAAGGAGTCCGCAGTTATCCTTTGTAGTGCTCCTTGAGGCGGTCTTCTTCTTCATCCTCTGGAGAGATATGAAGTTTTCGCCGGAAGTAATAGAAAAAGTTTCTATTTTTCTTGTTCTTTTTTTTATGAACACATATATATATTTCCTCTTTCTTACGGAACATTTATGGAAATGTATACTTTCTTTGCATTCGCATTCTTCTTCTTTTTTATATTCTCTCTTTGCGTCCTTTCAGTTTTTATTCTCTCCTCCTCCTTCCCTATCTCCCCCTCCTCTCCTTACCCCATCCCCATGTTACATAAAACGCCACCTATCACCCACCCCCCTCCCTCTCCCCTTTCCGCTCTCTCCTTCTCCCCTCTCTTTTTCATCCTGCCGTTTCCCCCTTACCTTTGTGCGTCCCTCGTACCTCACTCCCCTTGGCTCTCTCCCCGCGACAAGAAGGACAGTAGATACCGCGGCAAAACTTTCCCTTTCATGAAAAAGTTGCCGAAAAATACAATAATCCCTAAGGCCATCCGTCAGAACTGAGGAATGGGGGGGTGAAGAGAGTGCTATGCCAAGTGCCAGGTACGTAGGGGTCGTTTTCTTCTCATAAGTACGACGAGTGAGATGCTCTGTGATGCAGTGATGAGAACTTCATGTCCTGAGAAACTGCTGTACATCGTTGACTCCATAGGCGGATAAGAAGGAAGGACCGAGGATGAGAGATGGGGAAGGAGGAGGAGAGAGAAAAGAGAAACGCGTCAAATACATCTCTAGCGTTGTTTAGATATTCAGTCTCATTCATACCTTTCTTTCATATATATATATATAAATATAATATCTATATATAAATATATATATATATATATATAATATATATATAATATATATTATATAGAATATATATATATATATATATAAAAATATAATATATATCTATATATATTTTATATATATATGAGTGTGTGTGTGTGTGTATATGTATATATATATATATTATATATATATATATATATATATATATATATATAATATAGTATATATATATATATATATATATATATATAAAAAAATATATATATATATATAAAACATATATATATATATATTTATATATAATATATATATATATATATATATATATATATATATATATATATATATATATATATATATATACATATACAGATATGATGAAAACGATAAAAATGATGAAGATGATGGATATAATGATACTGACAATGATAATGACAATGAGGATGACAATGATAATGTATTTACATATGTATAATGATAATGATAATGATTATGAGTATGATTACGAATATTTGAACATTGTAACCTTCACTCATGCAACTTATATTCAATCGAGCAATAGTTCAGTCAGTTTCGTGCAAGACTTCTAATCAAGTGCCCCGATTTCCCGACCTAGTCAATAAGCCGTTTGATTGTTATTGTTGCAATCATAATCATTAATAGTTATATTGTCAGTGTTGTTATTGGTAGCATTATTGTTATTTCTACTAGTTACTCATCATCATTATTATCATTATCATTTTCATCATCATAGCATTATTGAAACGCTTACTATTTAAGCATTATCGTTATCATGATCTTTATTATTCCGATCATTATCATCATCATCGACATCACCATCATTTTCATTTTCAGTTTTTACTATTATAATTGTTATCATCACTATCATAATCATAACAAAATCATTATCTCCAATACCAGTATAACTATTATCATCATTATTTATATCAATATCATTATCATTGATATTATTACTATTGTTATTATCATATGGATCAATCATTATTATCATTACGTTTTCTTCCTGATATCATTATCATCATCTTTATTGTAATAATAATAAATATCATTACAATTACCATTACCGATATTACTCTTACCTTATCCTTATAATTATCATTATCATTATCATTATCATCATCATCAGCATCATCAGCATCATCATCAGCATCATCGTCAATATTTGTAAAAGATAGTAAGATGATGAGTGATATTGATAATGTGATAATTATGACAACATGTTCATGGTTCTAACTTCATAACAACAACAAAAATGCCAACAATGGTAATGATTATAATAACAATAATGATGATAGTAATAAAAATGATAATTGATGATAATACTGGTAATGATATTACTAATGCTAATAATGATAATAACAATAATAATAGGAATGTTAATAGTAATAATGATATTGAAGATAAATGATAGTAACAATAACAAACATAATAAAGATGATGATGAGGAGGAAGATAATAACTCTAATAATGATAGTGATTCTGATATTAGTAATATGGATAGTGATAATACTAAAATTTACCCTCATCATTAAAGCTACTATTATCATCATTACCATTACAATTACTGCCATTCATGGTAACCTCAGCTGATAACATAAGGTATACACATTTTAGCCTCAGCAATAAATACGCGGTCGTCAATGAGTCTTCTGCATCTACTAGTGGTACTGGACCATCATGTGATGCTGTCAGAGAAGATAAAAGATACCCACGGGAGAATCTGAGAGAGAATTTGAGACAAAACTTCATTCATTGGCGAACACTACCAATTCATCAGGAGCAAGACACAGGTTTTACTAAAATACGCAAGTAACATTTGAACTGTTGGACATTAAAGGTTTCTTATGATAAGTCGATGAAGATTTATTAATATCAAACCGAGATAACTGGAAATATCTTTTTGTGCTTCGAAATATCATTATAACATGCAAAACTGTGTTAAATGATGTTTTCTTTACTTTGTTATCTGTGAGTGGTTCAATCTGTAATTTCTTTTCTTAGTCTTTGCTATAATTTTTAAGATCCCTCTTAAGTATAATAAGTAGTCAGATTGTTCAGTAAAGCAAACTTAAATCTGCTTTACATGCACGACCTCAACATAAGCACATACTATGCAATGAATGTATAAGACTTAATGAACTGCAGAATTCGCAACATAACTCACACGAGGCAGACCATCATCCTACTCAATGGAGAGCCGTTGCACAGAATATCAAGAGCCTCTTTGATCGCATGTTGTGTTCGCTCAGTCATTCCGCTTGTCCGAGTCTGAAATGCGATTGGGACCTAAGTTTTGTTTGTACAAATGCACGAACTTTTGCGAGGCCATATTTGTAAATTCTGACCATCTGTTCGTTACTAATGTCTTAGGAACACTAAAATAGTATTAAGATATTGATCATATTACTGGTATAGCATTATGAATATATATATGTATATATATATATATATATATATATATATATATATATATATATATATATGTATGTATGTATGTATATATACATACATATATACATAACACACACACACACACACAACACACACATATCCATTCATTCCCTTTACAAAGTAAAGGGAACGATTACTATTATCTAAAGAGCGTGATCTCACGTGATTTTTAATCCAACTTACGTCTGCATAAATCGGTCATGTTTCTTCGTCAGGTTTCTCAATGATGTTGTAATTGAAAAAAAGCCTCAGATAGTTAATCATGGGTAAAATAACATAAACGTTTAGTTACTACATGAAAGACAACCACTAAAATGTTGTCAATAAATCTCATCTAGTTTGACTTTCGTTCATAAAACAAAAACAATGTAATTCTCTAATCCATCGAACAATAGCGTCCAGAGATAATACCACGAATCCAACAAAGTTACTTATTTTCACATGCAGAATTTTCACTCACTCTCGTTGGATTTAAAATGCACAAACGAGTATAATCATTGCATGAGTTTCAGTAATGTGTGAGGAAAGGCACATATCCAACAATTAAAACGTTTGTAAATACTCAACACGTCTAATAAGATGAGTGTTTTTGATTTGACTACGTAACCGGAAAGACATCCGTTTACTGTCGACTTTATGATATGCGCATTCGGTATATATGTTATGCTTCATGGAAGAGAATCAATTTAATTGATTTTCCTAAAGTTCGATTAAAGATTAAGTTCTCCTTTTTTGTGTTGTTGTTAATATGATTACTTTGCTTTTTTTATTGTTATTATTAATGAGGAATGATTATAAGCCAATGACAATTATATGACTTGGAAACTTCTGTCATCTAAATTTACTCAGATTCAGTGCAGAGCATTTCCTTTGTCTATCGAAATTACGAGATATATTTGTTACTGTCTACATATTGAGAATAACTTTCTTCGTATATTTATCATGAATACCAATATGAATTAGTCCTTTCAGAACCGTTGAGGATTAAGTCCCTAGTTTGAAATTAATTTTTACCCATTTTCGTTAAACTGGCTTTTATTAATCAAAGCTTTTCGCATTGAATTCATATTAATTCCCTAATTATGGTCAAGTGACTAAAATGACTACCCGATGCAGCATCACGAGTATCGTCCCATCGTACATCTGGCAAATAGAACAGGTGTATGAAACAATTATATTTGAGAATGGGGATCGCATCCTTAACTGGAAGATTTGATACAAGAAGGCATTGAATGATTTATTATTAGATAAATATAATGAAAGGAGTGATGGTAGTGATCATTAGGCCCTTGTTATGGAAACACCCTCTATATACAGGGAGGAAATAGTGCAGATAGTTAAGAAGTTTAACCCTTTCGTTGGACAAAAGATTCCGTTTTCTCAGTGGACAAAGCGGAATTTTAATCGATTATGAATTGCATCTTAAATATGAAGGCAATATAGCTCCGTGGATGAAAGTCTTCATAATATAAATCGGTTTCAAGTCATGATAATTTTTGTTTTCAAATTAAGCTTTAACTTGAAAGGCTTACTTTTGAAAACGGTACTAGGCTCAGAAGAATCATTAACAATATGAATTCTCTCTTTAACTCGTTATACTTAGGCATCTTGCTTATCCAAGAGAAAGATATGCTGATGAGTTGTGGTCGAATGAAAAGTACATCTTTGTTATGAATTATCTACTTCTATGTTTCATGTTACGTTGATTACTATGGATATAGTTTATTTGTGTTTCTGCTTACGAAACCGGGGTTGTAATCCGCAGATTGTAAACAAAATAGTGGATGAGATTAACTGGAACTAAATTGTCATAATGAACTAAACTTGAAACTAGTGATTTTCTTATCCAGTGAAAATTGATATTGTTTTATAATGCGGAACATGCTCTGAAAAAAAATGCATGGAAAAGAATAAAGAAAATACAAAACATTGGAAGTAAAATCATTAAAAAGTGATGATACAAAATCTGAATTAATGACTTCTCCAGATTTATATATTATGTCTTGGAATTTTTGCGACCTCATTATTTGATATCAGGCATATAACCAAACAAGTTTAGTGGGTCGCATGGTCTATTGGGTTAGTAGCCGGGATTGTCACTCTGACGACCCGGGATCGAGTCTCGGTCAGGGAGGTGAAATTTGTATTTAAACAAGTTCGTCTTTTGCTACAACCGTACACGATATTCAAAAGTCTTATTAGTAATCATTTCTTTATTATCTTAACTTTCATTCCTTAGTCTCCTTTGATTAGCCATTGTAAGGAGACAAAACCAAGAGATAAAAAGGTGAAAAGAATGAAAGAAATCAATAATATGTAATATTGTCAAAAGTTTGAATTACAAGGCTTTAAAATATGATCTCGTTTCCTAATTATCTCTTTTTTCTTAATATTTTGCTGTCTTTCGACATCTACAGATTAAAGTACAAACGATATCAAGATAGATTCACATTATCATCTAAACATGAAGGATATTACAAGGAAATATTTAGTTTGAACTGAATCCTAACAATACAAATAACAATAGTAATTATAATAATATCCGAAGAAATGAGAAGCCACATCCATGTACAAAAAACAACGACAAAGCCCAATTACATTTTTTTAAGCACGAATTCAGAAAAATAGAGATAAATTGTTATCATTAGAGAAGCTCTTTAGTTTTAACCACAGGGAGTATTGGTTTGTGGCAATATTTGAATGAAAATTCCTGCAGAAAGTTTACTACACCTTGCAAGAAATTTCTCATTATTTGATAAATTTTGCCCTGGAAGCGAATTCAAAGAAGAAAAAAGAAAGAAACTTCCAGTATTTCATGATAATTCCATTATCATATATGACATATTAAAACAGCATATGAAATGTTCACAACTACAAAATTACTGGCACTATATAATACTTCTTATCAGGATAGGTAAACCAACTGTTAATGTGGCTACATTTATACTCAAATGTGATACTCTAAGTTCCTAATAATTATGATATGTACTAACAATAGGGATATGTATTAAATAGATTAGTATCCCCTTATATCGTTTTCTGATGTACGCCTCCTATAGGCAATCTGCATAATTAAGCGCATGGAAACAATTGGAAGCCTTTTTGTGACTCAGAGAAGCCGAGTGAGGTATCTGAGGTATTTATCTTATTATATTTATGTAATCTTGCTATATATGTTTATACTGGAATAAAAATTTGATATATGATGGTGTCAAGATATATTGTAGTTGATTGATTATGTTACATGGTATAAGATCAGTGTGTTAAACTTGTATTAGAAAGGAATGCTTTACATTTTCAGTTTTACGGGAATAAACAATATGGATGGGAATGAAGGGGAATGAAGATTCAAGTTGTATAGAAGAATCAATAAAACCCACAAAATTTCCACAAGATTTTCCCTGTACAACTCACCAAGACTTGGCCCTCTGCTACACCAACCTTAATGTATTTAGCGAAATATAACGCAAACTATAAACAAAGTAATTCAGTATATGGATATTATGTGCGCTGACACGAAATATTAATTGTGAAATTCATATTTTCTTAGTCCCTCGGTGCATTATAGCATTTTGGTATTTGTGTACTATGATATAAAAAACATTGATGACTTTAAATAGATATATTATATCTACAAGTTAACATAAAGTATACGAGTTACGTAACCCATGTCCCAGGCTACGTGACGCTAGTGTACTTTATCAATTCTTAATAGCGATCCCACTCGATGACGTAACAGCTGACGCACAGGTCTGCTCAGAGCAGCCGACACGGTGTATCTGACTACAAACTTGTCCACTCTCTCTCTCCCTCTCCCCCCCTCTCTCTCTCTCTGTATATATACATATATATATATATATAATATATATATATATATATATATATATATATAATAATATAAATATATAAATATATATATATATATTATATAAATAATATATATATATATATATAATATATATATATATATATATATATATATATATATATATATATAAATATATATATATATATATATATTTATACACACACACCACACACACAACACACACACACACAACACACTCACACACACACACATATATATATAATAAATATATATATATATTATAGTATATATATATATATATATTGATATTATATATATATACATATATATGTATATATATTTGTATATATATATAGATATATAGACCGCTCTCTTGTTATGTATTATACATATATATTATATATGTATTTGTATATATATATATATATTTATATGTATATATATATGTATATGCATATATATATATATATATATATATATATATATATATATATATATATATATATATATATATATATATATATATATATATATATATATATATATATATATATATATATATATATATATATGTATGTATGCATGTATAAATATATCATATATATAATTCTTTTTTTTTCGCTTAAGGTAAATGTCACCATCTATGGTGACAGTACTGTACACGCCCATGACGATTAAATTCTAAAGAGACTACCATGGCCTTTCCACTGCACAAGGCTATCATCTTGTTGATTTTTTTTTAGAGTATAAGGTCACCTATTGTTGTTATTGATCTATTTGCGTAGCAATCTAATTCTAATTCTTGATATCATATATATCTAGTTACGTTATGTTAATTTGATACAAAATAGACTTATTCTACAACATATAATCTTATGTTAGAGGTACGATCTGTCTCTGTAACGGAAAGATTAGATAAAGAGACTAAAAGGCAAATAAGAAAAGAAAAGAGAAAGACTTATATGCAAATAAATACATAGATAAAAGAGAATTCTACAGCAAAAGTCTTAATAGAGATCAAATTTGACTGCATTTATTAAGGATATATTTGTCGATGGCGTTCAGAAAGTGTGTTTGGCATTAACTAATTTAATACAGTGTTAATTGATGGTGTCGATTATGCCTTCAATCAATTTACATTGTAAATATTGAAAGAGAGACATGTTAAAATGAAAACTCCCGGTATCCATGTACTTCTAAAACTAAGAATGTAGAAGTGACTAGATTTATGTAACTAATGGCATCATAAGTGTGGTATTGTTAACGCTTTCTTCTTTCTTTAAGTAGATTATATATATTTCACTATATATGATGCTGAATTCCCCCTCCCCTTTCTCTCTCTCTCTCTCTCTCACACACACACACACACACACACACACACACACACACACACACACACACACACACACATACACATACACACACACACACACACACACGCATCTATATATATATATGTGTGTGTGTGTGTGTGTGTGTGTGTGTGTGTGTGTGTGTATATGTATATATATATATATATATATATATATATATATATATATATATATATATATATATATATATATATATATATATATATATATATATATACATTTTTTTATATATGTAAATATATTTCCATTGGTTCAATTGGACTCAGTGACCGTTAATTTTTTTTTTCATTTAAGAGAGAGAGAGAGAGAGAGAGAGAGAGAGAGAGAGAGAGAGAGAGAGAGAGAGAGAGAGAGAGAGAGAGAGAGAGAGAGAGAGAGAGAGGGAGAGAGAGAGAGAGAGAGGGAGAGAATGAGAGAGAGAAGAGAGAGAGAAAAGAGGGAGAGAGAGAGAAAAAGAGAGAGAGAGAGAGGGAGAAGAGAGAGAGAGAGAGAGAGAGAGAGAGAGAGAGAGAGAGAGAGAGAGAGAGAGAGAGAGAGAGAGAGAGAGAGAGAGAGAGAAGAGAGAGAGGGGGGGAAGGAGAGAGAGAGAGAGAGAGAGGGAGAGAGAGAGAGAGAGAGAGAGAGAGAGAGGGAAGAGGAGAGGGAAGAAGAGAAAGGGGGAGGGGGAGAGGAAGAGGAGAGAGAGAGAGAGAGGGGGAGAGAGAAGAGACGTTGGGTGGGGAGAGAGAGAGAGAGGGAGAGAGAGAGAGGGAGGGTGGGGGGGAGAGAGAGAGAGAGAGAGAGAGAGAGAGAGAGAGAGAGAAGAGAGAGAGAGAGAGAGAGAGAGAGAGAGAGAGAGAGAGAGAGGGAGGAGGAGAGGGAGTCTGCTAGGGCGAGAGAGTAGAGAGAGACAGCTCGCGCGAGATCGCAGGAGCTCCACGTGCAGAGAGCCCGCCAGACATGAGAAGGAGAGAGAGAGAGAGAGAGAGAGAGAGAGAGAGAGAGAGAGAGAGAGAGAGAGAGAGAGAGAGAGAGAGAATGAGAGAGAGAGAGAGAGAGAGAGAGATAGATGCATAAGAAATATACACAGATATATATCGACTAGTATGTAAAGAGCTATCTGAATTGTAACTAGATAAACAATATATGGGCAGATCAATTTAAACATTTAAACATTTAAAAGAAAACGTGAAAAGGTAACTAATCTCTGGTTTATAGATATACTCTTAATTAAATAATGAGATCATTTATCCATTAATTAGCTTATAGATAGATACTGGGACGTCATTATCTCTGTAATGTGGCTGGTGTTTAATAATAACAGTATTGTTTGCTATGATACTGAAAGTTATTATATTGATAATGATGCGAGTGAGAGTGGAAAACATATATTTACCTGCGGAGTGATGCCTATGATTGTATATATCTATCTGTCTGATTGAATGACTGCAGTTCCTTCTCTCTTCCGCTCTCTTTCTCCTTCTATTTCTCTCTCTCTCTCTCTCTCTCTCTCTCTCTCTCTCTCTCTCTCTCTCTCTCTCTCTCTCTAACTCTAATAAAGGATTTCCAAAGCGAAGGAGAGAACGAAGATAACCCCCTCCTCTCCCCCCTCCCCTCCTTCAACCCTTCCCCTATAATGTTCACAAAAATCTCTTAGACAGCTACAACGCGAGTTCGTAGAAGGTTGTAGAAGGCATGTGGGGTCTAGGGGGTGGGGACGGGGTAGGGATGGGGTAGGGGGATTTGATGGTTGGGTTGGGGATGGTGTCAGGGGGGAGGGGGGATGGTGGATGAGATAAGACATCGAGTGACTTGATATTGACTTCTTAGAGTTGTTGCGATGATATTGGGAAAGGTCATTGAAGGGGGGGGGGGGATACTGACGTAGTGTTTTTTGTTGTTTTTTCCTTCTTTCTGTTGTTGTTTTTTCCTGACTTTATCTGTTCTATCATTTAATCTAGATTTATTTTTTTAATTCCAAATCTTTGTCACTCGTCTGTCTATCTGTTTTTATCTGACCCCCTCCCCCCCTCTCTCTCTTACTTTTATTCATTTCCTCTCTCTCTCACTTACTTTTATTTTTTTTCCTCTCTCTCATTTACGTTTCTTCCTTTCCTCTCTCTCTCTCATTCTCTCTCTGACTTTTGTTCCTTCTCTCACTCTCATTTTCTCTTTTACTCATTTATTCCTTCCCTGTTTCTCTCTCTTTCTCTCTTTTTATCTATTTCTCTCCCTTCTCTTCCATTCGCCTTCCTTTGTCCTAATTTTCCCCTTTTTGACCCTCCTTCCTTCAATCCCTCTATCTCTCTTTTTGTAACCGAGTTGAAAGATGCCTCGTAGATTTCTTTCACAAACCCCAAGAGTGGACACGCAGCTATGAGAGAGAAAAAAAAGAAAGAGAAAGGTAAAAAAAAAAAAAAAAAAAAAAAATCCCCTTTTCTCCTATTCATTCTCCCTCTCCTCGCCTTGATTCAGTCACTGCGATCTCTTCGTGT
The DNA here is from genome assembly GCF_977035675.1 of Penaeus japonicus. Classification (NCBI taxonomy): domain Eukaryota; kingdom Metazoa; phylum Arthropoda; class Malacostraca; order Decapoda; family Penaeidae; genus Penaeus; species Penaeus japonicus. The sequence continues at coordinate 40,091,855 of NW_028234409.1, forward strand.
GTGGGAGCGGCTTGTGAGCGGTTAATCGCAAGTTCCTTTCACACACTCGCCACCCCACAACGGCCGCCCCTTCGCAATCCATAGTCCATTGTCAGTCTCGCCCTCTCCTTGGTGCTCGCGGGTCGTCCTGCTGATCGCTTTTCTGAATGTTGGCTTGTACATCTCTTTTCTCTCTTTTCAATCTCTCTTTCTTTCCGTCTCTCCACTCTCTCTCTCTCTCTCTCTTTTCTCTCTCTCTCTCTCTCTCTCTCTCTCTCTCTCTCTCTCTCTCTCTCTCTCTCTCTCTCTCTCTCTCTCTCTCTCTCTCTCTCTCTCTCTCTCTCTCCCTCTTTCTCACTCCTTTCATCCCTGACTACGTGTCTTTTGTTTGGATATGCATCCCCTTTTATTATTGAAGCTTTTCAACTTAGAGTAAGGCTGTATTTTTGATAATCGAAAGCTAGGTATTAAAGGCGACAGGGAAAGATGATGAAAACGTTATGCATCCGGTTGTTAATATTAATGGCGTCCTTTGATTAATTACGGGAGGTATTTCAGCGAAAGATCGAGTGAGGAAAGAACAGCGTTCTTGTGTATGTATTTGGATAT
>NW_028234409.1:40114942-40117442 GCF_977035675.1 Penaeus japonicus
TGACAAACATCATCGTAAACACCATGATTGATCAGTGCCTCAAAAATGAAAACATAACATTTGCAACAACAACAACGGACAACCCACAGAATGGTCGCCACCTCCTAAAAAATCAGGTATTTCCACTTCTTTTGTGAAATTCTTTCATAAGTGCAAAGACCAAGGAACACAGAACCATCATGAGCCATTTCACGCAGATCATAATATGATGGAAAACAAAATAGACCTGCTGATCGGAATGTTCTCAGAACAGCAGTTGGCCATCAAGACAATTATGGGGCAAGGTGCGATGTGTCATCACCAGCGTGAACTCGCCGAGGATGCATCCCTCACCCCTCAACCAATCCCCGACAGCAAATCCCATCCGATCCCCCATCCCCCACCCACGATCAGAACACCTACCAAACTTTCCCCCTTGCATCTCCTACCCCTATCATAACGCCCTCCCCTCACTCCCCGCCCGCGGCCAGCCAGCTGCCCCGCGGCCCTTCGTCAGTGCGCCCAGCCAGGAGTCCTCCGCCCCCAAAACTACACCGGCCTCCCCCAAACCTGCGTCACCCAAGCGCTCGCCCACAGGAAAACTAAAAACCAACAAGGTAGACAATGCCAGCGCTGAAGCTTCAACACAGGTAACACCTAAACAAAGCTCTAGGGAAAAAAAAAAAATACAACAACAGCTCGATCCCAACCGCCACTGGGAAGACACAGCTCAGCAGTAGATGTAAGGTGCCTCTGCTCTTCCTACTGCCCCCCCCCCCCTTGCTCCAGTAGTGCCACCAGTGGTCATCAAAAATTATGCAGAGATCACAAAAACTACACAGGAGATTAGTAAGCAGACAGAATCCTGTCAAAATGCCGATGAAAAGGGATATACAACTGTGCTTTCAAGAAAAAAAAGAAAGAAAAAAAAAAAAGAAAGAGAGGAACGCCAAACATCCAAACCGTTGAAGGGAGCCGATCGTCCCGATACAATCTATCTTTATATCACCAGTTGCCACCCCGACACAAATAAAGAGGACATCTTTCAGAAAATGTTGAAAATATATCCAGTGTAAAAGCTCACATGACAAAAATGACACATATATACTATACAAATTTCACAGTAACAGTTAGGGGCAAAGACATAAAGCCCGAACTATTTATAAACTCAGATGCGTTCCCAGACAATGTCAAAGTGTTCTTAAACAGAAACAAGTACAAAAACGATCAGAATGTTTGACCGCGCAAAACCGTCAGCACGGCCAGTGATTAGGTTACAGAACATCTTAAAAATAGAACATATAAATGCACAATCTCTCCTCGGTCACCTTGAAGAAATTGTATTATTAGTAAAGGAGAGAAATGTAGACATACTCTGTGTTAGTGAAACATGGCTCCACTACCAATATTCAAGTCTGGGGATATAGACGACATGAATAACTACCGCCCTATCACAATACTCCCAGTATAATAAGGTTCTTGAAAAAGCAGTATCAAACAATTGATGGAATTTACTGGAGTCTAATAACTTATTATCTAAAACTCAAATGCTTTTAGAATACGTTATCACTGGAACAGCGTTGTTACAGATTACTGAACCAAATTTATAATAAAATGGACAAACAATAAGGTAAATTTGATACTTTGTGTGATCTTTCTAAAGCTTTCGACATTGTCATCCACAAAAATTCTTCATAACAAATTAAGAAACCATAGAATTGCATTTACTAATTGAGTTTGAAAGCCTATTTAAATACAAGAACCCAATCGGTAAAAATTAAAGAGCATATATCACAACAACCAGTCTATTTCGGTGTTCCACAAGAATCTATATTAGGCCCGATTTTATTCACAATTTTCATTAATGATTTATCAACCATAGTCCATAATTGCATCTAATAGGATACGCTGATGATATCAATTTATCCATAGTGTTTATTGAACAACTTGATGCATGATAACTAACACTCAAGGACATTCTTGTTCAAGCAAAACGATTTTTTTTTGACATCATATGGCCTTACATAAATTCAAAAAACGCAATGTTATTCAATTGGTAAGTCGGCAATAATTTAGCTAAAATTCCCATAGAAAACCTAGATTTCGAGGGCTGACCAAATTAATAAATACACTTAGAAATAAAAAATCTAGGAGTGCCATTCGACACGATATAATGACGTTTGAATCCCATGTTGATTACATACATGGTAGTAAGAGAACTTAATATATCTTAATAATATAAAATCAAATCCCTACAAAAACAAGAATCACAGTTGTACAAACACTAGCTCTGAGCATCATTAATTATTGCTTAGATGTTTGTGGCTCAACTAACAAAACCCTAATGCAGAAAGCACAAAGACCACAAAACTTTGCTGCAAGAGTTGTATTAGGTAATGTTATCAAGTTCGATCACATAACCCCATATATTATTCAACTAAAATGGTTAAAAATTCAAGCCAAATGCAGCTATGATACATGTGTTTTCATTCATAAAATAATTCATGGGAATTATCCACAA
>NW_028234409.1:40119942-40122442 GCF_977035675.1 Penaeus japonicus
ACACTAACACACACATATATATATATAATATATATATATTATATCATAGTATATATTATCTCACTATATACACTCTATTTTATATCAGCCTGTATACTATACATATTTACATATACTATATATTATTTATATATATATTATATATTTCATATATATTATACATATATATATTACAATATATATATGTATATATTAGTTACATATATATATATACTATATATATACTATAATTATATTATATATATATATATATATATATATATATAACCCAGCCACTTGGGGCACAAGCCAGTGCAGCTTGGTGCCGGTCCCAAGTCCGGATAAATGGGGAGGGTTGCGTCAGGAAGGGCATCCGACGTAAATACTACCTTGCGGATCACAAATGAGAGCACCATACCGGATCGGTCGCGGCCCGGGCTAACAACGACCGTCTACGGATCTGTTTCCCAGCAGGGGGCCAGTGGACAGTACGTGACTGTTGGGAGAAGGAGGAGGAGAAGAGGTGGCGAACGTGTACAGAGGAAGCATGAACGAAGGAAAGGACAGAAAAGCAGAGATGATGGAGAAGAGGAAGATAGATATTCTTTGTGTACAGGGAACTGAATGGCGAGGCTGATTGGCGGAGATTATGAGTTGTTCTATCATGGGATAGATGGAAGGAAAAACGGTATTTGAGATAATAGTTAAGGAAAAGTATATCAACAGCATACTGGAAGTGAAGAGGGTATCAGACAGAGCAATGAACCTGAAGATAGATGTAGAAGGGATCCAAATGAATGTGATCAATGCATATGCCCCACAGGTGGGGTGCGAGATGGAGGAAAAGGAAGAGTTCTGGAGCGAAGTGGAAGAAATGATATAGAATATCCCCAGAGAGGAGAGAGTTATTATTGGAGCAGACTTGAATGGTTATATTAGAGAAGGAAATAATGGAGACGAGGAGGTGTTAGGCAAATATGGCATGGGAGAGAGGAATGCAGAGGGGCAGATGATTATTGAGTGGGCAAAAAGGATGGAGATGACACTAGTGAATACATATTTCAATGAGAGGGAAGGCACAGAGTTATATACAAGAGTGGAGGTAAGAGAGAAGGTTCTGGGGTGGGGGTGGGACTTCACCAGGGATCGGCTTTGAGCCCATTCCTATTTGCGATTATCATGGACAGATTGACTGACGGGTAAAATGGGAAGCCCCACAAACTATGTTGTTTGCTGATGATGTAGTAATATGTTCCGAAAGCCGAGTGGAAGTGGAGACAGAGCTAGAAAGATGGAGGTATGCACTAGAGAGGAGGGGACTGAAAGTGAACAGGACCAAGACTGAGTATATGTGTGTGAATGGAGGTGGCGAGGAGTAAATAAGGCTACAATGGCCAAACCACCAACAATACATAAAACTTTTTTTGTAACATGTTGACTATATCTTAACCTCAATGGAAAATAAGTCACTTCTAACACACATATCGTTATGAATCTATTTATCGTGTTATTGTCGAAATGTACTATTACCTTTTTAATCAGGTACAATATCCACTGTACAATAGAGATGAATTAGTGATTAAAGACACTTGGATGATGACCGGGGAACCTAAGTCGTTAATGATCTCAGTCAAATACTTTCATTTCATTTCAGGCATGTGGTGTATTGCTCAATGACTTGCCTCCCTCATCTTCCTCTTGATTGCTGCTATTTTGCAATGCTGTGCAATCGTCTCAGCCATGATGAAAGCCAGTATGCAGATATTTTTAAGATTCTTTCGAAAGTCAACTTTTTTTCTATAGAATACCCGTCACTTTTTTTTTCTTTTTTTTCCGTTATTGAAATGGTTATTTCTATTATCATCTTATTCTTCTAAAGAATGTCTTGGACAGCGCTTATACTTTAGACTTGTTTGTTTTCGACACTATCTCATAATAAATTACATATCATGAAGGACCTTCTTTAGTAGTTTGCAACGTGCCACATTCTCTATTTATTTCTCTATATATATTCCACGTTCTCTTTCTCTCTTTGTTAATTTTATATGATTCACATAAACTGAGATAACGAAGAATGAGTTGGAGACAGTCAGAGAGCAAGAGTTAGAGAATGAGAGAGAGAGATGGAGAGAATGAGAGAGAAAGAGATAGAGAGAGAGAGAGAGAGAGAGAGAGAGAGAGAGAGAGAGAGAGAGAGAGAGAGAGAGAGAGAGAGAGAGAGAGAGAGAGAGAGAGAGAGAGAGAGAGAGAGAGAGAGAGAGCAAGAGCTAGAGAATGAGAGAGAGAGATGGAGAGCATGAGAGCAAAAGAGAGAGAGAGAGAGAGAGAGAGAAAGAGAGAGAGAGAGAGAGAGAGAGAGAGAGAGAGACGAACACACACACACACACAGATGTCGCTTGTAATCACATAAACAGTAATCCTCGTCGATCTCTCACTGTCCATCCTTTATTCTGTTCTTTCTGTCTTTTTTGTTTCTCCCTGTTACACTTCTCTTAACCCTTCCTGTAAACAATTGGCTGGA
>NW_028234409.1:40127442-40132442 GCF_977035675.1 Penaeus japonicus
CCGGTTGTAGGAGAGAAAGAGAAGGGAGTTGAGGGGGGGAAGGGGAGGAAATTTGGGGGGGAGAGGGATGGAGGGAGAGAGGCTCAAGAGCGAGGAAGGAAGGGAAGGGGCAGGCTCAAGAGCGAGAAGGCAGAGGGTCTGGAGGGAGAGGGAGAGGGAAGGAAGAGAATGTGGGGGTAAGAGCAAGGTAAGAAGTTCGGATAGATGGGGGGGGGGGGGGGCGAGGTCCTGGAAGCAGGAGTGAGGGTGGTTGGTGGGAGAGGAGGGGAATGGGGGAGAGGTTAAGTAATGGGGCGAAAATGTCACCGAGTTTTAAGATGGGTGTAAACGTCTTCGTAAGTGGTTGGAGAGAGGTAACTCAAGGGTGTTGGTTGTATTGCTTGTTTAACTTTCATGGGTAGTGTTTGAGATGCTCTTTAGCTTATGGGATAAGAATGTATGATAATCAGCTGTTATATTATCTGTCGTCTATTTTTTTAGGCATTTTGGCAAATCTTCTACCATCCAAATGTCTAAATACGTATCTTCATCATGTTTTATGGGTTATCATAACTTTCATGCTATACGGGACCGAGCGTATTACCGATATCTTCTGGGGATGACCTAAGTGATATTTTATTTTTTATTGTTCAGACATGCACCAGTCATGGTCATCTCACCCAAGGTACCGCTTGTGAAACTGATAAGAAATTGCCTCCGTCGTCCAACCACAGCTCGTAGCCCTGTCCGCACGCCTCCTACCCTTCCTTCTTTCTATCTTCAGGTCCTCCTTCAAGAAAACTATGCAAATTACCGCAAGGACAAGACACGCCGCTAACAGTATTTTACCCGAGTCGCTCCCTCTCCCGCTCGGTTCCCTACGGAAGATTTCGGGGCTTTGGAGTGAGGCCTCGCCCGGCTCCAAAGCTTCATTTGTATGCATGAATCTCAAGTTTACCACAGGCGAGTACGTCAATGTGAAACGAAGCAGTGCTCGAAACCAGGATTGTCTCGCAGGGTGGTTTTGCGCATGGGTTTTGTCCCAGTTTAATCTCGCAGTGGGTTATGAGAGGTTTATGTCCGGTGCTGAGGACGCAATTCTGAGTGTTTGTGTGTGTGTGTGTGTTTGTGTGTGTGTGTGCGTGTGTATGTTTATTTACGTGTAAATATGTATGTGTACTATATATGTGTGCCTCTTTATTTCTATCTGTCTTTCTGTAGATATGTATTACTATACATCAAGTGTATGCATCTCCACACGTAGTTTTCGACAGAGAACCTTCGTCTTCTCTCAGGGAAAGAGGACGAAGTAAACGTTTGACCTCGAGGTACAAGTAGCCGGGGATTTTCACGTGGATGTCATTCTCGCCCGTGAGACGCAATTCCCCTAATCATTATTACTTCTCTCATACTATTATTCTCAAGATCAGGAAGGAACTGCACGCTAATTATACGTTTAATTAATTTCAGTGGTTGGTGAAGTGGTACGCAGGGTGGGTTTGAGGGAGAGAGAGAGAGAGAACCTAAGGGGTGAGGATTAGGATGTGAGGGGAAAGGGTTCAAGGGTGGGGGGAGGGAAGGGAAGGGAGAGGGGAGAGTTTACAGAAGGATCTAGGACCAGTAGGAGACACCATGGAGTGGGTGGAAGGGGGGAGTGTGAAGTTAAAGGAGTTGCTAGCGGGAGAGACAAAAGGGAGAGGGTGAAGTTAAAGAGATTGGCGTTGGTGGGTTGGGAGGTGTTGGGGGGTGGGGGAGGGGGAGAGAATGTGTAAAGGATGTACGAGGATTTAGACTCGACTATGGTGACCTAGAGTTTAAAAAATTGCGGGATTTAGAAGATGCGACAATGTACCAGGAAAAGGAGATAGAGATAGCAAAGAATGATGATGATGAGAACAGTGATAGTAATAATAATGATTATACCAACGATGACAAAAATAACAATCATAATGATAGGCATGATAAAATCAGCAACAATGATAATACTATTAGTGATAATAACAATGCTCTGACGAAAACAACTTCAAGGATTAGAAATTCCTTAAGATTTTACAATTTATAATCAGAGAGAACAGATAATAATTCATTCACGAAGCATTTATTCCTTGCGCTTCTTTGTTTAAAGCACATATAAATACACACCTATATATTTTACTCTAAGATATAGCTTTCCAGAACAATAACTCTGAAGGCTGAGTGACTGCGGATGAAGAAGTGAATGAAAAACAAAAAGAAAAAAATGCATCTTTGGTTCTTGTTGAATATATGTAGTGATAAAAATGTCGATCAAAAGGTTAATGATGTTAATTTTTGATAAATAATAATGATAATGGTAATGTTTATAAAGATGTAAAGATGATATAGATATGTAAAATTATATGCAGAAGGATAATGGTGAAGTTTGAATTAATAATATTAACGATATTGAAGATTACGAAAAAAGTGCTAGGAATAGAATTATAGAAGTACTGATAATCTTTGAAATAATAAATTCAATAATGAAAGTTGATAATATAAATTATGTAAAATGATGATGAAAATTATGAAAAAGAAAACGATGAAAAACAAACAAATATGATAACAAGATAACAGGATGTAAATATTAAATTACAATAGTTATGATTATAGTAAGAATGACAATTCTTATAATTACTGATATTACAATAATCTTTGTAACATTATTGTTATCATCACTAATAAAATAATTATCTTTGTTATCAATATCATTATCATCAGCATTATTATCCTTATTGTAATTATTATTATCATTATTGTTATCAGCAGTTTTATTATTATCATTGTTACTAGTATCGTATATTGTTATCATTATTGTTGTTATTAGTATTGATATCATTGTTATTATCATTATCATTATTTTCTCTTACTATTGTTGTTATCATTGGTAGTATCATTATTAGTTATTTCTATTAATATATTTTTTTATCACTATTATTACCAATACTCATGATATTATCATTGTTCTTAGATCATTATCATAATACCAGTATTAATACCATTTTCACTGTTGGTATCACCATCATTATTGTTATTATTTTTTATTACTGCTATTGTCGTTGTTGTTGTTGTTGTTACTATCATTAATTATCATTACTACAATAATTATTGTCATTTTAATTATTGTCATCGATATCACTATTTTCATTGTTATCCTAATTGGCATTATTATCGTTATCTTTATCATTAGGAGTCATACTCTTATAATCATTATCATATTTTTAAATGCTATATTATTTCCATAGATATAAGTATTACTATTATCAACATTATCGTTAGGCACAATGTTATTAGCCTTATCAGTGTTCTTATAATCATTATCATTTCCACTCCCTATTCTTAGACAACAGCGTGTATATTTCGCGTATTTTTGTAAATACGCGAAGAAGAACCACTTGTTTCTCCAGCTTGCTTGGAAATGTTTCTTTTGTTAGGGCGAAAAAAAAAACAGCTCTTTGCTCAGAGTCATTGTCAAATTACATGTGAAAGCATGTATTTTACATGTGCTTGTAGTAGCATTAACCTTGTTGCGGAATATATATATATATATATATATATATATATATATATATATATATATATATATATATATATATATATATCTGTGTGTGTGTGGGGGGGGGGGTTGGGTGTGTGTGTGTGTATTTGTGTGTGTGTATGTGTGTGTAATATGAAAAATAAAGACTGAAAGAAGAAAAAAGATAAGACAAAAGAGAGAAAGAAAAAGAATGAGATAAAGAGAGAGATTGAGAGATAATCATAGCTCGTTCATGACTAGCCATGGCAGTCACAGTCCCTCCACCACACGCCTTCTTAATCCCGCCGCTCCGACTCAACACTCTCTCTCTCTGATTGAATTGCCTTCGCTTGGCCTGAACACTGCGCTCCTGGGAATAATATCTCATAGTTTATTCGTTCTTTTCGTTATTAGGAAGCACTTTTCTTTCTCGGATGTGTGAACACTTTTTTTTTAGGGTGAAATCTAGAAAGGTTTGAGTTGTACTGATTTTTCTTTCTTTCTTTTTGAGAAAATTAATTTGAAATAGGCGTTGTGTTCGTTGAGTGTCTGTATTTTGGTTTGGGTTTCTTGGTATTTTGGTCGTATGGATGGTTTGTGGAGGACTTTTGGATGTAAGATTGATGTTCAGAATTCCTTTTGGCTCTCAACTTCCTCTCTCCTTCTCTCTCTCTCTCTCTTGCTCTCTCTGTCTCTCTCTCTCTCTCTCTGTCTCTCTCTCTCTCTCTCTCTCTCTCTCTCTCTCTCTCTCTCTCTCTCTCTCTCTCTCTCTCTCTCTCTCTCTCTCGCCCTCTCTCGCTCTCTCCCTCCCTCCCTCCCTCCCTCCCTCCCTCCCTCCCTCCCTCTCTCTCTCTCTCTGTATGTGCTTTCGTGTGTGAGTGGATATTTACATGTGCATCATCAAAGAAAAAATATACGGGCAGTAAAATATGTTAAATATTATTTCATATTTGACTTATGCTGATATAGAAAATGTTGTGAATAGTTTTCATCAAAGAAAGGAGACTCCCATTGTGTTTGTTCTGTCTTTTTCCCCGAATTCATTTTATGATAAGAAGGGAAAAATGGATAATTGTATTTAAGTGTTTTGATTGCGTTCACGAATTAATATGTATATGATTCTTTTTTTTTTTATTCTTATCTTAAAAGTAATTATGAATGATTTCCTTTAATCATACTAATTTCATTTAATCCTAGATGTCAGTAAGTTATTATCCTAATATGATATTCACCTTTTTATTTTCTTTGAAGTTGCGCCTCAATCAAACATTGTATTCTAAAAAGATATTTACTTATATTTAGTCGGTCGAACCACGACTGAATAGCTTCCCAGTTGATATTGAGGAAGAGCCTACATTAAAAGTTTCTGTACTTGAAACATACACTTTCCTAAATCTTTAGTTTAACTCTAATCACAGGGAGCAACACCTATGCGTCTCTTGCCCTGTTCAGGATATGCAAATATGATTACGCTCTTCGCAACGGGTTT
>NW_028234409.1:40199942-40204942 GCF_977035675.1 Penaeus japonicus
CAATACAATCACTAAGTAAGTAAGGTCATTTTTGTTCTATATTTCGTGCGGGACAGACGTATCTTAAGGATGGGTCTGTGGTATAACGCGTGCAACACAGATATATACCACGTGAAGGATATGTCTGACCATTTTTACAAATGTTCTAATTAGTCCACCTCTAAGTGGCACAACTCACAATCGGGCGTGGCATGACCCCAGACGTGGTGCGAACCTGGACTACTTGACAAGCCCATCTGCACCCGGGATGGCCTCAGTGGCCCTCCCCACTCCATTGGTATTATCTGGGATCTAATAGCAGGACCAATTCCAGCAGCAGTATTTCTGGCATGTTCAATCTTGCACCTGTGCATCGTAAGTAAGTGTGAGTACTCTGCACTCCATCTCTCCCGGAACTTTCAGTAATTGTTCATGTATCCATCGTCGACATAGCATAGCGCTCCTAGGCATCCTTTCTAGGTTTCAGGGTAACTTCGCCTTCAATAAACAGGTTTGTAGCTGGTCGTCATCGACCCGTTGTAAACCAATGGTGGACGAAAGAACTTTACGTACCGAACATATCTGTACTTCCCAAAACATCACCGATGTCTGACGCTGCAGGTGGGTTGAAATTCCACAAAACATTTCTTCAGCACTCTATCTATTTTATTCTGCAAGCCACGAAGCAGTATCGCCTGTGATACTGAATAAGAACACATGTTTATTCTGAACTATTATTTTTGTCGCGTGTTAAGTCCTTTGGGCAGAATGATAAGGATGGGCGCCTGTTTTTTTTCATCAAGGTGGATCCTTCTTCCTCCGTCTCGCAATAACCCATCTGTATTAAGTTTAGGTTCAAGCCTGTAGAGCTTGCTACCTTTTACTAATTTCCCCTTTTAGTAATGCATAGAGTTCATCATGAAGCTGCCTTATCTCTTGCACTGTGGACTGTCCTTTTGTAATCCATCTTACAATTTCATAAACTAAGCCGGCACACGCTGCAGCTTATACTGTGAAGTGGAGTGTTCAAGCAATTTGTCGACTGGAATTTGCTCGTGTAGTTGTGCTCGATATGCCTTGTTGGGACAGGCTGCTGCTATGTTCAATGATACTTGAAAGCTTTCTAGTTCTGCCAATTCACCTATCCATCCCTTCCAATTTTTCCTATTTTCTGGAGTTAAGCCTTCTTCATCTGGACACTCCTCTCACAAGCCGGTATATATCATAGGACTTCCGCAGGACATTCACTTTGTTAGCCTGAAGCCACCATACTTCAGTGTGCTCTCCAAATCGACAGCATGGCGAATAGCTTGTGCTTCTGTGTTATTTAATTCAACAGCTTGATGACTGGCATGTACTTCTGAGTTCTTCAAATCAACGGCATGGCGAATTGTTTGTGTTTCAGGGCACTCTGACAGGAGCAAGTCATCAACATCAATTTTCTTTTGGCGATAGCCGAAGATTGGCCCCAACTTCATCAGGGATTTTTTTGCATTCCAAGGGAAGCACAGGCAGTGCTCCAGATCCCTCCAAAGGGATGTACTGTCATTTGATAGGTTGCTGGACGTGTACTGAGATACATCCTGATTCCTAGCTGCACTTGGTGGAAACATGGCATCAATAGTGGTGGCCCTGCCGATAGGTCCCTTCCTAAAGTGTAAAGATACCAAACAGATCGTTCATCATAGCTGGGCCTTATCTGACTTTCTGATTTAACGCTAACCCATCAATTGTGGCCTCACAAACAAAGGCTACTCTTAAATTTCCGACCCGTTAAATTTGAAACAGGATGATATGGCACATGTCAATAGTTATTCATATGTCTTGTTGCGTCCAGAACTGCCTCTGCGAGGCCCTTGTTAAGGGGATCATGTATACCCTTCTCGAAGCATACTCATAGTTGTGTATCACCTTCCAGACGAGTCTTGAGCATAATGTTGGTCTTGCTTGATTTATGAGGCAAAATTATTTCATTGGACTATGCCTTCTAACTTTACTTATAGACCCCGAGGTCCATTGAATATCCTTGGGTTTTCTTGCCCTTATTCTTATGAGATGTTAAGGCAAACATGTTCTTTTTCTTATTTAAGTTATCTACCGTATTGTGCAAGAACTCCCTGAGATGTAGTATAGCTTCCTTTTCTCCTCGGTTAGTTTGAAATTGGTCCCTGGCGTCGCTATATTTAGCCTTCTCTATCACTGGACTGTCTCGCAGATCGTGAACCTCCTCTCCGACTACTGTAACTTCTTCCAAAATTTTGTGTTCCTGGGCGTCAGTAAGTTTAGCCCTCTCCCTCACCAGGCTGTTTTGCAGAGTTTGAAGCGTTTCTGCCCCACTATTCGATTTTTCGTCAGTAAATTCATTTCTAATAATTTAATGTGAACTCCAGTACTTCTAGGCTTCTTCCTTTAATTGACGTGATCCGCTGTATTGTCTTTGCTTCTTATTTTATTTATTGTGAGCACCCAGTGTTCGTTCAGCTTCAATTCTATTTCCCGTGAGCACCCAGTGCTCGCTCAGCTTCTATTCCATTTCTTGTAAGCACCCAGTGCTCGCTCAGTTTCTATTCTATTTCTTGTAAGCACCCAGTGTTCGTTCAGATTATATTCCATTTCGTGTGAGCTCGCTCAGCTTCTATTCTATTTCTTGTAAGCACCCAGTGTTCGTTCAGCTTCTATTCTATTTCTTGTGAGCACCCAGTGTTCGTTCAGATTATATTCCATTTCTTGTAAGCACCCAGTGTTCATTCAGATTATATTCCATTTCTTGTAAGCACCCAGTGTTCGTTCAGATTATATTCCATTTCTTGTAAGCACCCAGTGTTCATTCAGATTATATTCCATTTCTTGTAAGCACCCAGTGTTCGTTCAGATTATATTCCATTTCTTGTAAGCACCCAGTGTTCGTTCAGCTTCTATTCTATTTCTTGTGAGCACCCAGTGTTCGTTCAGATTATATTCCATTTCTTGTAAGCACCCAGTGTTCGTTCAGCTTCTATTCTATTTCTTGTGAGCACCCAGTGTTCGTTCAGATTATATTCCATTTCTTGTAAGCACCCAGTGTTCGTTCAGCTTCTATTCTATTTCTTGTGAGCACCCAGTGTTCGTTCAGATTATATTCCATTTCTTGTAAGCACCCAGTGTTCGTTCAGATTATATTCCATTTCTTGTAAGCACCCAGTGTTCGTTCAGATTATATTCCATTTCTTGTAAGCACCCAGTGTTCGTTCAGCTTCTATTCCATTTCTTGTAAGCACCCAGTGTTCGTTCAGATTATATTCCATTTCTTGTAAGCACCCAGTGTTCATTCAGATTATATTCCATTTCTTGTGAGCACCCAGTGTTCGTTCAGATTATATTCCATTTCTTGTAAGCACCCAGTGTTCGTTCAGATTATATTCCATTTCTTGTAAGCACCCAGTGTTCGTTCAGATTATATTCCATATCTTGTGAGCACCCAGTGTTCATTCAGATTATATTCCATTTCTTGTAAGCACCCAGTGTTCGTTCAGATTATATTCCATTTCTTGTGAGCACCCAGTGCTCGCTCAGCTTCTATTCTATTTCTTGTGAGCACCCAGTGCTCGCTCAGCTTCTATTCTATTTCTTGTGAGCACCCAGTGCTCGCTCAGCTTCTATTCTATTTCTTGTGAGCACCCAGTGCTCGCTCAGCTTCTATTCTATTTCTTGTGAGCACCCAGTGCTCGCTCAGCTTCTATTCTATTTCTTGTGAGCACCCAGTGCTCGCTCAGCTTCTATTCTATTTCTTGTGAGCTTCCATTTTTTATTTAATTTCATTTACCACATCACTAATTTACTAAATTATTTATTCATTTTAATTATTCGTTAAGCTTCTCTTATATTTCTTGTGAGCACCCTGTGCTCGCTCAGCTTCTTTTCCATTTCTTGTGAGCTCCCATTTTTTTATTTCATTACATGTATCACATCACTTATTTACTAAATTATATATTCATTGTATTTATTCGTCCAGCTTCTCTTCTATAACCTTTGAGCTCCCAGTGCTCGTCCAGCTATTTTATTTGATGTGAGCACCCAATTATTATTTTATTTCATTTATCACTTATCACATCACTGATCAACTAGATTATTTATTTATTTTACCTTTATCTATCGCATCACCGATCAACTAGATTATTCATTTATTTTACCTTTATCTATCGCATCACCGATCAACTAGATTATTTATTTATTTTACCTTTATCTATCGCATCACTGATCATCTAGATTATCTCTTTATTTATCTTTTTCTATCGCATCACCGATCAACTAGATTATTTATTTATTTTACCTTTTTCTATACCATCACCGATCAACTAGATTATTTATTTATTTTACCTTTTTCTATCGCATCACCGATCAACTAGATTATTTATTTATTTTACCTTTTTCTATCGCATCACCGATCAACTGGATTATTTATTTATTTTACCTTTATCTATCGCATCACCGATCAACTAGATTATTTATTTATTTTACCTTTTTCTATCGCATCACCGATCAACTAGATTATTTATTTATTTTACCTTTTCTATCGCATCACCGATCACTTTATCACATCACTGATCACCTAGATTATAATTCGAATTTAATCTATATAAGCACCCAGTGCTCTTCCACATTTTGTATCAATTTATGTAAGCACCCAGTGCTCTTCCACATTTGTTTCAATTTATATAAGCACCCAGTGCTCTTGCACATTTGTTTCAATTTATATGAGCACCCAGTGCTCGTCCACATTTGTTTCAATTTATATAAGCACCCAGTGCTCTTCCACATTTGTTTCAATTTATATGAGCACCCAGTGCTCGTCCACATTTGTTTCAATTTATATAAGCACCCAGTGCTCTTCCACATTTGTTTCAATTTATATAAGCACCCAGTGCTCTTCCACATTTGTTTCAATTTATATAAGCACGCAGTGTTCTTTCACGTTTTGTTTCAGCTTATATCAGCACCCAGTGTTCTTTCACGTTTTGTTTCAACTTATATCAGCACCCAGC
>NW_028234409.1:40222442-40227442 GCF_977035675.1 Penaeus japonicus
TTGATTTTACCTTTCTTTTTTCGTAAAAAGTTTAAACAAAGGTGATGATTATGGTGCTGAAATTTCCTTTAAATCGGTCAATTACTGACAGAGTAGTTTAACATTTTGTATCTAAAAAACAAGTTTTGAGAAAATCGACGCTTTATGTGAATATATACAATGCTTGATAAAATCCACTCCAAATGTATCAAATCTAAATATAAACATACTTTAACTATTCAACCATTCCTGGGAAGCCTGCCAGTGATTATTTAGGTAGTTTGAGGCCATGTTACATAACATGTATAGCCTCTCACTCTAGCCTGGGAGAAACTGCTTACTAGGCTCCTGGTCCCCTGTTATTATCCTTTTAGAATAAATAACATTTTATTGATGTTTTATATATCTCTAATATGATAATAACATATTCATTGGGTATCAGTGGAGGCTACCCACCTCATCGTTGCCAGGAAAAGATGTTCGAGATTAAAAATTACCAGGCAGGTAATCAGGGCCAGGTGCCGACTTTCTCTCTCTCTCTCTCTCTTTTTTTTTTTTTTTTTTTTTTTTTTCTTTCTTTTTTTTTTTTTTTTTGGGGGGGGGGGTGGGGGCTTTTGCGATATCACTTTCTTTTTGTCCATCCTCTGCTTAGACAGCAAACCCTCAGCGGTCAAGGAGATGCCAAGATGCTGCAGGAATCGGTTGGCCACAAAACCAAAATTGTGATCTATAATTGTGAGCTGGGTCACGAATGTCACTCTCTGGAGGCCAGCAAACTTAGCTTTGTTTTGATGGATCCAAAGCTTAGAATGGAAACTCTCGTTTCTATTCTGGCTCTGCCCTCGCAGGCATCTCTCAAGGAGGGCAGGACATAAGTCATAAGAGACCTCCCTCACTCTGTATTCATATTGCTTCTCAAGTCTGATGTAATTTTTCATAGTGTCATGGGAGGGGAGTGGCTTGCCTTCATCCTTGGCCTTCTTGAATACACACCAAGAAGAGTCGCAGTGTGGTGGTGATTTCCATCTACATCTCTGGAAATGGCATGCCAAAACCCAGACATGATTCTTAATTTCATTGTTATAACATTAGTCCCAATGCAGTCCCTGATAGCCTTCCCATAGTACCTTTGAAAGGCATCTATCTGTCTGTCTGTAAGTTGGTGCCTTCCACCAACCAAGCTTTTCTGTATCACTTTTCCTGTTTTTGTTTTTTCCCCGCTTTCAGTTCATTTGTCAGTTTCCTCAGCCTTGTCCCCATTCGTTTCTGAACATGGTTTACACATTCCTCTTTCACAACACTGTGACTATCATATGGTCCCTTTCCATTATTCATTGAACTCACAGCTTTGTAGGAGCTTGAGTTGCCATCACTAAGGAGTGTTATGTATCTATAGTCTTTACTTTCACTTCTTTGCCACATCCTGACTGCCCTTCAGCCTCCATTGCCCCTGACAATCCGCTAAAGTTAGCTTGGCACTTTCCTGAATGCTCGGTTTTGTACCACTCATCAAAACTTTTTTTTTTTTTCTCTTTTATTATCGCACATGCTCTACAAAAAATACTAAGAACTTCATAGTCCATTACCATACCAGAGTAAATATTCATCACAAAAGCGGCACATGACTTCTATGACCTCTGGTCATCCATGTGCCATCAAAGCTAATGTCTGCACTTAGCTTGTCTTCATCTCTTCCTTTTCCTTCATTTACATATGTTTTTTCTATACACTGCTTAGTTACACTCTCTTGCTGTTTGTAATATGAATCCATTTCTTTATAAATATCATTTGCATGCCGAGTAATTGTATAAGCAGTGAGTTCTTTGACACCAATGGCAGCTGTGAGGCATGACAAACCTGCACCCCCACATCCTCCTGACATCGAATGATATACAAAAGCAACATTTCCTGCTGTCAGCTAACTATTCTTGCTTTCCCTGGGCTCACACTGATGCACAATGCTTTCACAGTCTTCACATCTAAGTATAATGTCACAATCGAAGTAATTCCTCGTAATTTTCGAGGTAACTTTATTGCCACACTCACACTTCACCATATTTACTATAGCTTGCAACCTTTGCAATGATATACTCACTGTCCCATCACCATCGTCAGTGTCGTAGATCCTATCCTCTTCTGGCAACAAGCTGTGTCTCTAGCTTGTAGCTGAGGCATGGCTCTCATGTGGCGACGAGAAATCTGGGCCGGGTGCGGGGGATGGGGTGGAGGGACCAGCGACCGCGTGGTCATCAGCAGGGCTTGAAGAGGGTACTATAATTCCAATATATAAAGGTGGAACAAAGGTCAAGCCAAAAGTTATAGAGCAGTAACACTGACATCTCATATAATACAAAAATTTGAAAGGGTAGTGAGGAAAAAATCGTCCTGTTTTTAGATAAAGAAAACAAGATAAATCCTGGGCAGCATGGATTCAGAAGTGGTAGATCATGTTTATTACAGATCCTGACACACTTCGAAGAGATACTAAGGGACCTAGTTGAAAATAGAGAAGTTGATGTGATATACCTTGACTTTGCAAAGGCTTTTGATAAAGTAGATCACGGCATTCTGCTACATAATATTAGAGACCTTGGAATCCGTGGGAAAGTTGGAAGATGGATTTACAACTTCCTAATATATCGTAAACAAAAAATTACAAAATAATGTGTTTTACTCGAAAGAAACGACTAGCATGAGTGGGGTGCCACAAGGGTCCTTTCTTGGGCCCTTGTTATTCCTTATTAAGATTGGTGACATTGATAATGGTTTGAAACACTCGAGAGTAACATCATTTGCAGATGATACAAGAATAAGTACACCCATAGATACACTAGATAATGAAAACAAACTTAACGAGGATCTACATACCATCTGTAAATGGGCATATGATAATATGAAATTCATTGCAGATAAATTTGAAATCATAAAATATAGTCCAACTAGAAATTTAAGAGCAAGATCATATTTTCTTGAAGGTGTGGAGATTGAGGAGAAAAAAAGTAGTAAAAGATCTAGGACTCTATATGAGCAATGACGAGTTTCAGTCAACATATAGAGCAGATTGTCAACAAAGGAAAAGTTATGAGTGGATGGGAAATGAGGACTTATAACACAAGAGACCCAGAACACCTTTTGCCACTATGGAAAACATTAGTGACCCCAAGATTAGATTACCAGTACCAAATATGGAGCACCAAACTTAACACCAAACCCAAGACCTGTTGAAGGAGGGGAATTAAGGTAAGCATTCCCCCAGGCAGGGAAGGACATGCTATCGTACAAACATGCCTGTTAAGAAAATGCATAAACAAAGTTTCCTAATAAACGGACCTAAATTATTTAATAGCATACCAAAGGATATAAGATACCTAAATCAGATTAGTGTAGAAGCGTTTTAAAGAAAACTAGATAAATGTCTACATTCAGTGCCAGATGAACCACCAACGTGCGTTAGTGAAAGAACGAGGACTGAATCAAATTCCACCCCTCGTCAAATTCAGTTGCTTGCAACTGACAAAAAAGGGCGGTCCCCCAGGATGGCCTTGGCATGAGCCACTAATTGGGCTCATGCTGTAACTACCACCAAATAACCAAGTATATATATATATATGTGTGTGTGTGTAGACATATATATGTATATGTATATATATTATATATATATATATATATATATATATATATATATATATATATATATATATATATATATATATATATTTATATAGAGATAGATAGATATATTATATATATATTTATATATATATATATTTATATATATATATATTTATATATGTATATATATATGTATTTTATATATATATAGAGAGAGAGAAATTATATATATATATAAGTATGTATGTATGTATTCGTATATATACATATATGTCGGTGTGTGATTATATATACACATTTACAGATACAACAAAATTTGGCAAATAAACAGTCAACAAGTAGGTATATAGAGGAAAAGATAAAAAAAAACAGGAATAAAAGAAATTTACAGAGAAACACACACACACACGAATCAGGAAGGGGAATAAAGATAAACGGAATCCACTAAAACAAACAAACAAAACAACACGAGAGAGATAGAATTTCATGCTAAACAGACAAAAAGTATACTCAAATTTCAAAGTGAATTTACCTCGGAAACTATTCCAGGAAACCGTGAATAGAAATGTAAAAGTGGCTATATCACATAATGCACACATTTATCCATTATAAGAAACGTTCATATTACCCTTTCCGCGAAGGTTTTAGGGAAGGATGATGATTCATACTTTTTTTTTTCAACTGTAGTGTTCATATCATTAAGGAGTTTATGTATCCAATTATATTGTAACTTGTTTGGGTAAAATAAAGAGACAAAGTTTTTCTATGCATAAACAATAAAAGAACAAGGCAAATATCCGAGATAGATTTTATTATTATTTCAAAAAGGTTAGATAAGAAAATGAAAACAAAATAGAAGGCATAAAGTTCATAAGAGCAAAAAATGAAAAACAATAAATAGGAAACATAGGAAAGAAAGAGAGACAAAGAGAAAGTAAAAAAAAAAAAAAAAAAAAAAACTTGTATGCCCAACAGAAAAGAAAATAGAGATGCTTCTTTTCTGAATCCACAAGAAAAGTCCTTCCTTGGCTGCCGGGGATGCGAAGATGCTGTAAAACTTCCACAAGACATTCCATCTGGATTCCCTTAAATGCTCGAAAAGTTACTGCATCTAAAATCACGGGACCAAACTACGAGAAGAGGCCTTGGAAATTTGTTTGGAAAAATGTGGTTTATCTTTGATTTGAAAGAGTATTTTTGATGAATAGATGTTATATATATATATATATATATATATATATATATATATATATATATATATATATATTTATATATATACATATGTGTATATATATGCATATATATATATGTATATATATATATATATATATATATATATATATATATATAATGCATATATGTAATATATATAATATATATATATATATATATATACATATATATATGCA
>NW_028234409.1:40249942-40254942 GCF_977035675.1 Penaeus japonicus
TATCATCACGAATATAAACAAAGACTAAAAAGTTTGATGAAATTTTTACTCTTGCTGCAGTTGAAGTTAAAGTTGAAGGGTCACGTGCTTCTTTCATCTATTTTAACTATTTTAAAGCCAAGTGAAAGAAAACAAAAACAAAATGTAAATGATAACGTCGACTTTATTTCGAAATGCATAAGGGATATATTCAAAATCGAATAATAATATTTCGCGTTTAGGCGATTAATGAAAAACACATATTAACACTGAACAGATATTCACTGATCAAAAGAATTGACAAAACTTGTCTGATACACGTTTCAAACATGCATTGAGACCGGTTCTGTTCTGTTCAGTCTGCTCTGCTGGCACATTCTCCCTCGGACAAAAGAATAACGTTACAAAGGATTCGGATGCAAGAGCCAATGGACACGTGGATCCTGCGGTTATTGAAACCTATCAAGCGTATCCCCCTCCTCTCCTCCCCTTCCCCTCCCTAGCCTCCCCCTCCCCCCCCGCCTATATAGAAAGAAAAAAAATGAATAGAAGTAAAACTAAATGACTAAAACAAAGCATGCAGAGAGAGAGAGAAGGGGGGGGGGGGTGAGTGAAAGAGAGAGAGAGAGAGAGAGAGAGAGAGAGAGAGAGAGAGAGAGAGAGAGAGAGAGAGAGAGAGAGTGAGTGAGAGTGAGTGAGTGAGTGAGTGAGTGAGTGAGTGAGTGAGTGAGTGAGTGAGTGAGTGAGTGAGTGAGTGAGTGAGTGAGTGAGAGAGAGAGAGAGAGAGAGAGAGAGAGAAGAGAGAGACACAGAGAGAGATAAGACACACAGAGAGAGAGAGAGAGAGAGAGAGAGAGAGAGAAAGCAAGAGAGAAAAAATAAAAATAAATAAAGAGAGAGAGAGCGAGACAGACATGGGCATGGAGAATCAGTCATGGTTGCTCGAGTTGCATAGAAAAAAAAAGGGAAAAAAGTTTCGAAACCGGCAGATGTAAATAGCTGTCGGACAATTCATATCCGTTTTCCGGCACAGAAGTTCGTTATTTCTTTAATTCAGGATCTATGTTGGATGTGAAATTTTCTCGCATTACCATTATCAATGTTTTATCCCACTGTCTATTGCAATACAAGAACTTCCTACCAGCTATCGTGTCTAGTTTATAATTTACAGATTTCAGACACAAGGAGGAAGGTGATTTTTTAATACTGCATGACAATGATATTTTCAATATCAACGAGAACGCCAACCAAGTATAGCTAACAGTAATTATAATGATAATAACTTTGTGATAATGATAAACAAATTAGTATTAATGATTATAATAATGACTATGATAATAATGATTATGATTATGATAATAATAGTCATGATGATTATGATTATGATAATAATAGTCATGATGATAATGATTATGATGAAAAGAACAATAATGCTGAAAGTAACAATGGTAATAAAAATGTTGATAATAATAACAACAATTATGATAATGATAATGATGATATTGATACCAATATTTATACAAACAAAAACAATGATAATAAAAAGGTGATGATGATAAAAGTAACAATGAATATAGTAAAAAAAGAGATGATAACAATTACAGTTATAATAATAGTAATAATTACTATTATTGTCATTACAACAACGCGAAATAATGATTATGATAATAATGGTGTTAATAATGTTGACAGTGATCCTATCGATAACAATAAGGAGGATGATAGCGACAAAATAACGATAATGATGATTGTAGTAATATTATTAGTTATCCTTACTGCTAATACTATTACTACTACTACTATTATTACTACTACTAATACTACTATCATTATTATTACCGCTACCACTACTATTAATAATAATAATAACATTGATGATAATAGTAAAATAAGAACAACCAAACCAAAAAAAAAAAAAGATATATAATGTTCCAAGCTAATGTACAATATGTCATTTCAATTGATATCTACCTTTGAATAACACTTTGCTGTGAAAGCATTCCCCTTAGTTTTATCTTTTATTTTAGTTTTCGTATCTTTATAAAAAATTCCTCGGCGATTTAAGGTGGAATAAGCCAGTTTCAAAATACATAAGTCTACCGTGCAAAATTACCAAATTTTGAAACCCAATTTTTTATGAGTTTTCAAGAACTCTTGGATTTCATCTTGAATCCAGACGCTAATACAGATCATAACAAACTTTCACGGGATGTTTCCTGGCCAATGATTCATGATTCATCACAATCTGTCAGTAGCTTTTTGCATTATAATATTGATAATAATAATAGTAAGGATAATGGTAATGATCAAAATGGCCATAATAATGATTGATGAATATGGTAACGATGATAACTAATAATGATAATAATAATAATAATGATAATAACAACAATGATAACAATACTAATAAGTGTAAATATAACAATGATAAATCAAAATATAAGTAGTCATTAAAACGATAACATCAATTCTATCAATAACCTCAATACTGTTTCTGAATACCTTTCACTATCATAGCTGAAAAGAAACTCACGGTTTCACGTTACGCTTAAGGCTGAAAATCGCACACCAACTACCAGAGCGGACTCTTTCCGTGGTACGTTTAGCAAAGCAGTTGAACGCTGCAGGTGGAGGGAATTCAAATTACATATTTCATAAGGCATGGAGTTCTATGATTCCTCCATGTATTATGTGAAATTTCCTTGCAAATTAGTTTCATATCTGACGTCGAGGCTGGATACAAATGGAAATCTCCAGTGAGAGGAGGGAGAGAGAATTCAAAAAAGAAAGAAAGAAAAAATCAGATTTTTGCAGTCAATATTTTATGAGATACCAATATTGCATAGGTTTGAGGTCAATGAACCTGAGAGGAACCTTGCCTGAGGATTGAGGAGGGTTCTCTGGGCTGAGGGAAGAGCAAAAAAAAAAAAAAAAAAAAAAAAAAAAAAAAAACGGAGATAAAGAGAGGAATAGAATGAGATGGATAAGCAGGAAGACAAAGGGATGGAGAGAGAGGGTCAAGGAGAATGGAGAGAGAGGTGGGTAGAGAGAGAGAGGGGAGGAAGATGGAGAGAGGGGGGAGGGGGGGAGGACGATGGAGAGAGAGGGGGGAGGGAGGAGGATGGAAAGAGAGTGGGGGTAGGTTGGAGAGAAAGGGGGGTGGCATGGAGAGAGAGGGGGAAGATAGTGAGAAAGGGAGATGAAGAGAGAGAGAGATGAGAAAGTGAGAGAGGGGGTGGAGAGAAAGTAGGTAGGTTAGAGAGAGAGGGTTGTAGGTTGGAGAGAGAGAGGGTGGAATGGAGAGAGAGAGGGGAGGAGGATGAAGAGAGAGTGAGGAGGAGGATGGAGAGAGAGAGAGGGGAGGATAAAAAGGTGGTTGATGAGAGAGAGAGAGAAAGATAGATAGATAGAGAGAGAGAGCATGAGGACAGAGAGAGGAAGTTTTTCCTTTTAGTTTTTCTTTTGTGTATTTGTACATTTTCTTTGTAAATTAACAAGGGAAAGAATTTGTATTAGTGAATTCTTTCACGTAAAGACGAGATACCAACATTGAAAAAGGGAACATTGCTCTTTGTCATACTACTTTAGAATTAAGAAATTCTTTTTGTTTTGGCATATAAATTTATATTTTGATATATTCTTTTACTTAGCAAGGCCTGCAAACTTTGGGAGAGTGAAGTAGACTTAAGTGAAGTTCTCAAAGTTTAGATAATAATTCCGCTTCTTGATATTCCATATAGCTATATCAAAACACAGGGATCAAACATTTTTAAAAAGCCCTTTTTGAACTTCAGTCAACAACAATAACAATAAAAAATATCTAATTGCAAATTTAGATATCTGAAATACATATTATCAGTGATATTTCTTTTTTATGTAATTTGCATATTTTCTAGCTAGGAAATATATTCATAATGTGAAATAAAGCTTCGCAACATTTGTTTTTCTCTATTCATTTATTATTTCTAACTTTCTATATATTCCCATTTCTGTGTTTCCTTTGCAAATGAACTCCAAACCAACACATATACCCTAGAGGAAACTCCCATAATCTCAACAATTACAAATCGTTCTTTTAGAGCTCATGTCGATCTTGCCTCCTTATAAGTGGCTTAATAAAGCTGCCACATCCACCATTATAAGATCCCTCCTGTTGGGTAAGAGCCTTGCCCACATCAGCTCTCCGTCTCTGACAGATTCAGCACTAAAGGCGATAGTATGAGCTCGCATCAGCCCTTGGGAAAATGCTGCATGCTGAGGGTGCAGCAAGCTAGGGGGTGAGGGGAGGGGAGGGGAGGGGAAGCATGGT
Source organism: Penaeus japonicus (assembly GCF_977035675.1). Lineage (NCBI taxonomy): Eukaryota > Metazoa > Arthropoda > Malacostraca > Decapoda > Penaeidae > Penaeus > Penaeus japonicus. Next base: position 40,254,231 of record NW_028234409.1, read on the forward strand.
GCGAGGGAGGCTGAGGTTGCTTCGGGATATAGTGATGATGCTTTGCATTAGATTAAATCTGGTTATGATTATATTGTGCATGAGATTTATATGGATGCATGTAAATGGACATAGACAAATATACTATCTCTCTCTCTCTCTCTCTCTCTCTCTCTCTCTCTCACACACACACACACACATAACGCTCACATTCATGGTGATACAATATGTCTAATGTTCACGAAGGGATATAGAACAGAATTGCATAAAGAACTTAAAACTCATTTTCAATATAGAACACAGAATATACAAATGTATAGACTTTTCTATATAGTCATAATCACAGAAAAAAAAAAATATGTTGGCAAAGATAGATCGATCATAGATAGATTGATCATATTTTATTTAACATGTTTTGTGTATGGCATAAGTACCTTTCATTAATTAATTTATCATATTTGCCATGGTTCGTAAAGGAAGTACAAAAATGACAAATCATTAAGGTTATAAACAATCTTAATGACATTAATATACAAACTGATAAATAAGACCAAATCATCTAAGATCATCAATAGTTTCAAACACTACGATCTGTAAACGAATACATAAACACATGAATAAAAACAATAACAAATAAGGCTACTTTACTAAGAAAGTTCAGCACGAAGCTCTCTCATTGCAAATTCAACGCACAAACCCCAAGCCTGTGTAATGGACCGCATATGTTTCCCCT
>NW_028234409.1:40269942-40277442 GCF_977035675.1 Penaeus japonicus
ATTCGCACATGAACACACCTCCCCCCCCCCCACACACACAGACACATATCTATCTACCTGCCTGTCTAGAATATTTTCTATACATACATGGAGACATACATACCATCAGATATACATACATACATACATACATACATACAGACTCGGGATATAACATACAGGCGGCCTCTCCCTGTCAGGATTGAATATTCCTTCCCTATAGCGTAGTTTGTCCCGCATCCCCCGCTTATTCCTCACAACCAGCATGCAACGTTTAGGAAGAAAGACCGATTTTAATACCTCTAGTGTGCATAGCTTTTCCATATTCTCTTCTGCCCTTCCGCGTGAAAAATGCATGACACAAGCCTAAAATATGAACTTCACGCGGGGTGCGGTAGGTAACTAAATAATGGAAAATGTATCGGGGTTGTCATACGGTTACCGTGCGTTCCACTTTCGTTTTATTACTTAGATTCAATTTTGTTGTGTATGTGTTTCCCCGTTTTACGAGCTAATTTAATATGTTCTTTGGAGATTCACTTCTTTAAGCGTAATTTTTCTCTCCAGGGGTGGAGGGAGGGGAATGCATTAGATTATGTTTTGTGCGGTTCAGAAAATGCTAATAATTAAGGATGGCTATGTATATACATACATATATAATACATATATATATATATATATATATATATATATATATATATATATATATACATATATATGTGTGTATATATATATGTATATATACATATATATATATACATACATATATATACATATATATGTATGTATGTATGTAGATACATACATACATATATATACATATATATGTATGTATGTATGTAGATACATACATACATATATATGTATATGTATATATATATATATATGTATTATGTATACATACATACATACATATATATATATATATATATATATATATATATATATATATATATATACTTTTCTCATATTTTCTTTTTTTGTCAACAAAGTTTAGAAGGGAAAAGAGTGGCCAAATGATTGGGTTGTAATTATCTTTGTTCCAAATCCCAAGAATGGAGATGTGTTAGAATGCAGCAACAGCAGAACAATCTTCCTGATCAGTCACTGTAATAAAATGCTGCTAAAAATTAGAGGTGGACGCTTCACGAACAAGCTAAAAGAAGAGTGGCGGGCTCGCCTCAGTGCATACAAGCCCGGCGTAGCATCTGCTCCTCAAATCTAGCTAATCCTTATCCTTATCCTAAAAGAAGAGATCTCAGATAAGCAATGTGGATTCAGATCACACAAAAGTACGAGAAACCAAATTGATAAAGGAGACCTTGGACACAACCTTTAAATGTGCTTCATCGGCTATCGGAAAGCGTTTGTCGATGTTGTTCATGATACACTGTGGAAAGCGATGATTGGTACGAGAATCCCTGCTTATATTACAAGTTTGATAAAAGAGTTGTCTGGCAACCAGCAAACAACAGTTGGAACCACCTTTGGCCTCGCAAAATTCTTAAGCATCGACCAGGGAGTTCGCCAAGGATACAACCTATCACCCCTTCTATTCATTATCTATCTTGAAAGGATAATAAGGGAGGACCTCGATAACTGTGAAGGATCAGTGAAAATTGCTGGACGGAGTAGGACAGATCTCTGATTGGTTGATGACATGCCGTTTTAACACAAGAATTAGAGGCCCTTGTTACATGAGTCAAATGTAGATCTCACAATGAATGGACAAAGAATAGAAATAGACAATGAATTCATCTATCTCGGTGCTACGATCTCAAACGACTTTGATGACAGAAGAGAAATATGAAGATAAGCTATAGCAAAATTATTTTAAACAACTTGATGATAAATAGGACTGAAACAAATAATAAGTGGATTATATTCACACACACATTATGTATATATTGTATATAAATATTTGTATATATATATATATATATATATATATATATATATATATATATATATATATATATGTTAGTGTGTGTGTGTGTGTGTTTCTTTATGTGTGTTGTATGCGTGTGTATTGTGGTGTTATATACATTATAAAATACATATATGTATATATATAAATATATATATATATATATATATATATATATACATATATATACATATACATATATACACACACATACACACACACATACATACACACACACACACACACACACACACACACACACACACACATATATATATACATATATAGATATATATATATATATATATATATATATACATACACACACACACATTTATATATATATATATATATATATATATATATATATATATATATATATACATGTATACATATAGATATATATAAATATATATATACATATAAAAAAAAAAATACATATATATATATATATATATATATATATATATATATATATATATATAAATATATATATATATATAAATATATATACATATATAAAAAAAAAAAAAAAAAAATATATATATATACATATATATATATATATATTATATATATATATTATGAAGGTATTATTGTATATGATAAAGAATCAAAATTCATATCGAAGCAATAATTAAATATTTCTAGTTACTTAAACACAATGTCTCCCAGTTCCAGGTCAGTCCTGAATGCCCACGTTCGGAGGCGTGGCCAAAGTCCTGCACTCATTACCACGTGGACCAATCACCGCCGGGTCGGGCAGCTCCCTGACCAATTAGAAGAATTGTCGCTGCCCCTCGTACTGACCCGGTATCCTCCTCAAAATAGGTCATTGATAGATTTAGACAGAATTAGTTCGACCTTCAAGTCGAGGGGACCTCCTCTCCCTTCACCTCCTCAAGGATTCCAGGTAGACAGTGTTTTAGTGCCTTTAGTGACTTAGCTTATTTCATATACTGTGTATTGTCTGTGTTTTCCTTAGGGCTGTGTTTTCCTTAGTGTTATCTTTATATGTGTTATTGATATACTTATAGCTTAGATCTCGTTAGCTTTGCGATAGGCTTAGCTTCCCCTTTGCGTGTATATATCGTGCCTCCCTTGTAAATAATGTTATATATATATCTTGACTTATAATATATTGTTAATGTTTTAGCTACCGTGTTTAACATCATCCCTTTATATATTATGTGTGGGAATTAGATCAATCTCTGCTCGCAACATATTCGGGTGCCCGGGACGGGACCCGTCGTGCCAATTACACAAATAGTGTTAGTATTTAGGATATATACAATTTACACAACTGGTCGTAGTAGGGACACATCTAATACCATCACATAAACTGGTGGCAGCGGTGGGATTCATTCTGCTCACCACATATTCTGGTGGCAGAATGGGATTCATTCTGCTCACCACATATTCTGGTGGAAATGCAGGATAAGAACCTCACGTCGTTAATTAGTTTTATATGTCTTTGATTATAAATATTCGTATACCGCTCGCTACAAATATTTTGGTTCTGTTTGATTAATAACAAATTGATAGGACCTAGTTTCAATTTTTTGCACAATTTAGGCATACTAGTGGCTCTTCGTTCTATTTTTTCACTACGTGACATAGTTAGTGATATCTGGAGAAGTACCTCCTCCTTTTAGGTTAAAAGTGTAGAATATTAACCTAATATTTATTTAAGTCGTGAACCGCTCGCGCGTACTTAAATAACCTTGTCTATCCCACCTCATACGGTAATGGTTGAGACAATTATCGCCACGTTGGTATTGTCTAAGTGTGTATTTTGTGATTGTGAAAACGTCAGCACTAAGAGGAACACGACAATCGCAGTGAAGCTACTTCTCTTCTCTCAGCAACAAAAGGTAAGTCACTTTAAGGTTGCTAGACACTGTATCTCCTGTGTTTCCCTGCCCCCCCCCCCCCATTGCATTTTTTTCTCCCTGTTTATTGCAAACTCCACCCCCGTAATTCTCCCCCGCCCTCCCTCCCACGCTTTCTCATCTACTCTCATTTTGTTAATTAGTGATAATTTTTTCTACGTATCGTTTCGTTAATTTTACTAAATAACTTTTCGTTAACATTCGGTAACGTAATATTTCACATCATTACTTTATGTCTCCTGATGTGTCCGTTATTCGTTCATTTTACTATGCTACGAATGTTTAATAATTATTCTATGTTATCTTACGTTTGCTATTGTTAGCGTTTCAACGTTATTCGTACTCCGTATAAATTCACATAAGGTGTGACATTAGTCCTTCATACGAAACCGATAAAATAACTGTTTCGTTTACTTATTCTATTATTCTACGCTTTGATTGCTCTACGTTATCTTGTGTGAATTTACGATTACATTTTACTACGTATAATGCATGATTTGTTTTTATGTGCGTTAGTTAGGTAAATAACTGTAAATCACATCATATTCTTATGGCAATAACTTCGAAATTTCTTATGTAGAATTTCTAATATCTGTGTGATTTTCTTAAGTTTTCGTTCCTATGCGAAATTTAACATGACGTATTTCTTCGAACAAAAATATATTATCATATTACATGATTCAGATTCGTTCTTTGATCTCGTGTGATTATTTTTCTTGTGAATTTACATATTTACCTTCTTGAATATGGTTTACACTATGTATTCGTGGCAATGTAATTCACTTTGCGTTAACATTTATTATATTTGTTCCTTTATTATGGGAATTTAATATGATTTCTTTTCTTTTTGCTTTAATATACATTAAATTAAATGTATTTTGCATCTGACCTCACTTGACCCGTGACCCGTTCGTATGGTCAATCTGAACATAAAACTTTGACAATGTGTTATATTTTCTCGCGACCATTCTGTCCCTTGTGGTCAACTTCATGTCCGTGTTAATTAGGATGGTAGTTTCACACGTGACCTTTCGGTCACTTCTTGACCGTTCTGTATGTGACCTTATCCTATGTCATTATTGACCGTGTGAATTCGAAAGAAATTCGTTAACGACTATTAAGATATATATGTGTCTTAACTCTGATTTTCTTTACATTTTCATTTATTTTATTGTCTGCATATACGTTTGTATATTTCTTAATGCATGATTATATTTCTGCATCTTCTGTAACATGACATACTTTGTCATTTGTGATTCGATTATGGGTCACACTACTGACCTCACTCGGTCACGTTGTAATCCGATGATTGGATTAACAATTTGTACTGTCTTTGTGAAATTCTATATATTTCTCAACATTCGACAGTATATGTTTTTGATAGTTTTGTTCACTTTTATGATTTTGTGGACTTATGATTGTTAATTCATTTCAATATCTCTGACAATTATTTCATATCTTAACATGTTTCATCACTTCATATTATGATATATCATCACATTTAGCTAGAAATGTTGACAGATGCATGTTCGTTTCTTAGCTTTATTCCTATTTCATTGTATAGTCATATTCGACTATCTTTGCATTTTTCATTGCATTATTGATTATTGTTACTTCCATATTTCATTGTTTAATTGCAAGTAACTTTAATCATCTTATGATATGATTGTCATTATTTTTATTTTTAAGCAATTGTCGACTTCGACAACATTAAACATATATGTTATCATCATAGGCCTCTCCGAGTTTCCGACCTTTCGAAACATTTCATGGGTCAATCGGAACGCCAAATATCTCATTATGATATTACGTTCATTAGGACAGTCAGGAAAAGGTTTACTTATCATTTCATATTTACAGCTTTTCAGCTTAATTTTGCCTTTCTCCAGCTACTGTACCTCACTTATCGGGCCTTCATTGCATGACGCCCATTGCATATGCATCTCACACCCTAATTCCGCGTATCTATGGTACCACAATTGAATAAACCGCGAATTACGGGTTATTTTTCGCACTCCGGTGCACCGCGCCTCGGAGATCTTGACAACCTGACGTCACAATTAATTCTCTCAAACAGAGATAGCGCGCTTATCACTTATCAGACGTCCCAGGCTTGCTAACTCCGCATTGTATTATCTATGCACATATTAATGGTATTTCTTTCAGTTGCCCCGATCTTGGCTATTACGCCGCACCTTATTTCAGAAGGACGAGTTCGGCCACGCAATTGAAATATCCTAGCATAGTCTAATTCATCATATTTATCTTTGTTCTCGAGCTAAGACAGCGTTTCCCCACGGGACGAGTTCAATTTGGCGCATGATCTTACCGACCACTAGCATGGTCAAACAAGGTAAATCATCTATTCCTCAACGGAACGACCTCCAGGTCAATATTATATTAATATTTTTTTCTTTCAGCTCTCATTAACATTTATTTTTTCCAGTCTCATCCAATCTGACTCAGGTCGTGCCTTCTAATTCATTGAAGGACTGGATTCGGTTGATATTTGGATTAATATTTTTTTCTTTCATATGCATACTCATGATATTTTTTTTACCCACTTTGCCTCAAATCTTGACTTCCGGTCACGCCTATTTAAGGATTAGATATGGTTAGTAATTTGGCTATTATTTTTTTTTACATGCATCATACACATTTACATTGTTCTTTCTAATTTGCTACTGACCTTGGCTCATATGCCGTGCCTTCACTCCCCGAAGGACTAGACTCTGTTAGTAAATGGAAAAACAACATCTTAACTTATCATTTTTTGCATACTCATCACTTATCAAAGCAGTCACATATTTTGCACATAGTTCATCCCTCGATGAATCCGGTCTGCTACTGCGTAAGTATTGTCAGCAAATAACATGAATTCAGGTAAATACTTCCTATTTCTTGTTATTGCCAGATCATATGATTATGTTGCATATATGATTATTTTTCAATATGAAATACTAATTTCGGTATACCTTGCAGATAGTTCCTGCTGGTAACTACTACATCTATCGACTACCAGGACCATTCTATGCTGTATACGGTTCCTGATGCAGTCAACTCCTTGCATTGTTGCAACTCTCGGGTTCATCCAGAAGCCCGGGACTCCTAATGACTTTTTCCCCAGTCTGATCTTAAACAGATACCTGACTTGCAACAGTTGATGATTCGAGCTTGGTCGCGTGTTGGTTGCATCGCACTACGAGCAAGTTACCGCATCACCCGATGCCTATTCGCAAGTCGTACTCTTGTATCTTTTTGTACTATATTTACCATTACTGGATATACCAAATTATGAGTATATACTATAACTTAGCATAACTTACTTGCTAATTTTTTAATCGTTTTAGGCATTATGACATAATAATATGTTAATAATTAGCAATGCACTTATTGTATACATACTTTTGATATCTTTTCAATTTATACCGCATGTTATTTTCACCTAGTTAATGCATAACTACTATTATCAATTATCCTATAACATGCATCTGCATAATATCTGCTCCTACGCCCTTTACCCTGTCCCCTCTACAATATCGTATGCACTAGTTACGTGTATAAAGTTTTTCAGATACGATAGTGATGGATGCAGAAGGGCATGTCAACCAGACGTGTCAATCCTGTAACCAGCGCAGCCCATCTCGAAGCCTGCACTGATTGCACAACCGTGTGATCTTGTGCACTAATCGAGACGTTGCC
>NW_028234409.1:40292442-40294942 GCF_977035675.1 Penaeus japonicus
CTTGGCATGACTTCAGATACACGACCAAGCTTCTAAGAATTTCTGGCAGATTTGGCTCTTTTACAATAACATCATCATTTTCCTTTAAATTTTAGTTGACTTTTGCCCACTTGTTCCTGGACTGCAAATATTGAACATATTCTCTTTTCCACCTGTTCCAAAACGCATTGGCAAGATACTGAAATCTTCCCCATCTTTTTCTTGAGTACTGATCATCGGACTGGAACGCACCAGGCTGTGGCAGCACAACCTTTGTTTTCATGGTTAACAATTGATTTGGTGTTAGTGGTTCTAATGACTGAGGAGAACTGCTACTGTCAACTGTTAGATGTCCAACATTCACGATGGTCTCTGCTTCGACCATAAAGGTCCTGAGTGACTCATCATCTAATTGCTTGCTGTGGTGTAGTAGTGCTGTCAATATTTTCCTCACCGTAGGTATCTGTCTTTCCCACGTCCCACCCATAAGACTGTGCATGTGCATGTGGGATGTTCATCTCGAAAGTTATCAAATTACAGTTTTCTTTGAGGACCTCCCTTTTAAGCTTTTTCTGGTCCATTTCTTTCAGACATTCTTGAAGTTCATTTTTGGCTCCGACAAAATTCGTGCCTTGGTCTGATCTAGGCTTACGAAATGGGCCGGATCTTCCGATGAAGCGTCGATATGCATTAAGAAATGAATTTCCAGTGTATTAACTGTTTATAAAAGAATTACCCTTAAGAGCATACAAGTGAATAGAACACCATATCTTTAAACTTCTTTGCACCTTTCCTTGAAAAAGAATGGTCCAAAGTAAACTTCTGCACTTTATGTGAAAGGAGTGGTTGGTTAAAACCTGTCTGGTGGCAAGTGAGACACTTTCTGCTCTTGAAATGTACCTCTTAATCTTTTGCATGTGACACATCTAAAAATATGTATTGCTACTATCGTGGAACTTCCTATAATCCAATAACTTAATGCTCTCAATTCGTTTAAAGTTATACCTCTACCTTGATAAAGTTTCTGATGGAAATGACATACTATCGTTTCGGTTATGTGGGATACCTTCGGTAATATAGCTGGATGATTGTTGTTCGTGGTGAAGTAAGCATGCCTCATTCTACCACCTACCCTTAAGATACCATCTATATCTAAGAAAGGATCCAAGTGATAAAGCCTGTTTCCCTTCTTCAATGGTTTTTCCTTGGTAGCTTCTTCACTAGTCAGATACTTTAACTCTTGTTTATCTTCTTCGATGGCTTCATTTTGAACCTGTCTTAAAATTTCCTTTTTTTTGCTTCCACCAGTTCTGTAACACTGGGTGGAATGTATATAGATTCCTTTGTTTCTTTTGGATCTTCAGTTGTTCCTTTGATGGGTTTCTTGAATCTGTGTTGAAGGCGTAGGCATAATGCGATGGCCTTCTTTGCTCTATGCCAGTCAAATTGCTTTGCTCTCTTTAGTTCGAGTCTTATGTGAAGAAACATTCTTGACCTCTGGATCATTTTCTTTTAAAATGATCTTCTCAGATGATAAATCAGGTCTAAAGGTAGGCTCCCACACACAGGCCATGTGAAGCAGCATCAGCAGGGTTTTGCACTGAATTTATATACTTCCATTTCTCTGGAGAGGTGCGATCTCGGCTGTTTTGTAGTCTGTTGGCAACAAACACATGAAATCTTCTAGCATCATTCATAATATAACCAAGTACGACTTTGCTATCAGTCCAGAAGATTTCCTTTAATACCCCATAATCCTACTCCTTTCTTAACATAGAATCGACTCTAACAGGTACAACTGCTGCAATAAGTTCTAGCCTAGGAATGGTAATGGGTTTCAATGGGGGTCACTCTGGATTTAGACATCACAAGTGCACAATGAACCTGTTCATTCAGTAGTCTTAGATATGAGCACTGACCATAACCATCTTGGCTTGCATCAGAAAAATGGTGAAGTTCAAGTGATTTCACCTTCCCGAACTTATCAGGCTTATAGCATCTAAGGATCTTTAACTCCTTCAGTTGACTCAGATTATTTCTCCATCTCCTCCATTGCTGTTTTAAGTTGTCTGTTATGTCATCATCCCAATCTACTTCATCTTGACACTTGTTAATGACTCTACCTATGATACTCCGGCCTAAGAATGTTTTTCTGGCATAGGGTTCGTCATCCTTTCCAAGGATCAATTCCCTTGGTTTAATAGCACGCATACAAGTCAAGCCATCCATCCTTTTACACTTTCTGGCCTTGATATTTGATCCCCTTTTGCTGGAATATCTTCTCGTGAATATGTCGCTGAAAGTGACGTTTGTACATTTATTTATGCCACGCACCACGAGTCCCTTATTTATTGTACTCTTAACTGTTTCTTCTCCTAACACTGTCGCTAGTTTTAGGTGGACTTTGTGGCCCTTAGTTCCTAATTTATTCAAAATAGATTCTTTTATGAAACAGCCATCTGAATGTTCATCTAATAATGCATAAACTAGGCTTCTGTTACAAACATTACTTTCATGATGT
>NW_028234409.1:40324942-40329942 GCF_977035675.1 Penaeus japonicus
ATAAAAATAGAATCAAACTACCTCTTCAAAGCAACTACTCTGAAGATTAAAAGACAAATTTGCATTCCATGAAAAGCCTCACTTGTTATATCACCATGATCATCTTTATCCTCCTCCTCATGCTCCTCCTCCTCCTCCTCCTCATCATCATCATCATCATCCTCATGCTCATCCTCCTCCTCCTCCTCATCATCATCATCATTATCCTCCTCCTCCTCATCATCATCCTCATGCTCCTCCTCCTCCTCCTCCTCATCATCATCATCATTATCATCCTCATCATCCTCATCCTCATCCCCATCCCCATCCTCCTCCTCCTCCTCATCATCATCATCATCATGATTATCCTCCTCCTCCTCCTCATCATCATCATCATCATCATCATCATCCTCATCATCATCATCTTCATCCTCATCCTCATCCTCATCATCATCATGATTATCCTCCTCCTCCTCCTCATCATCATCATCATCATCATCCTTTCATCTATTCTATCTTGCATTTCTCTTCTTAAAAAACGGGAAGTGTGACAACATCCCAAACAGACCAGAGCAAAGATCTTGTACAAACACATAAACGTCACGTGTAATACATGGTAACGTTTTTGAAGACTGCAGTTCGCCCTCTGGTCCACGAGTTCTTTGGCGACAACTTAATTGCGATTATAAATTTCCTACGATGATTTATCTATCCGTGGAAGAGAAGAGTCATTCTTTATTTGCATTGCGGTTTGGAATATCTCGTTCCTCTAGTCTGGTGGGTCGTCTGTGCCTTGGATTATGGAAATGTTGATGCTGATGATGATGGTAGTGAAGATGATGGTGGTAATGGTTATTGTGATAATGAGGGTGATGATGAAAATGATGGGGATAATAATGATGGTGTTGATGCTGCTGCTGATGGTTATGATGATGATGATCATCATCATCATTTTTGTCAACAAGGATTCGGGAATTATCACGTCAGCTATTTATCTTTATAAGATACATTGAATTTTCTCTCCTTTTATAAGTTCATTGCACTGTTCCCGCTGGATAAAAAGAACCACTGAATTACTCGCTCATTCAAGATATATATATATATATATATATATATATATATATATATATATATATATATATATATATAATATATATATACATATAAATACATAATATATACATATATATATATATATGTATATATAATATATATATATATATATATATATATATATATATATATATAATATATATATATACATATGTTTGTATATGTATATGTATTTCATTTTCACCTTCCCCACTTTCTTTTCTTCTCATTCTCGTGTTCTTTACTTATCTTTTCTACTTTCGTGTAAATTTCCCCCCATTTCTACTTCTATCCTATTTTTATTCTTGCCTTATGTTTGCGTTTCTCCTTTGTTCCCTTTCGACTTACCGTTTCACTAATTTTCGTTTTGTTTCTCACGCTTACGCTCTCCTACCCACACCCTTCTCCCTTACTCTGCTCCCCTACCCTTCCTCTAGATACCCTCTACCTTATCCTGATTCCGAATCCGAATCCGAACTTAACCATGAATGTAATCCAAAGGGGCGGCACTCAAGCACTTCGGAGATGATTCCCACCCACGCAAGCAACGCCGCACAATATAATGCTGACACCATATAATTTATATTGTATAAGTGAAATCATTTTTTTATGTTGTGAGGTTCCTACTGCGATTCAGAGGGGTCTGAACCCCTTGGATGCGAATAAAGATCCCTTTTATTAATACATGTTCTTATTAGTTTTGATGTTTTACTTAAATGTGGAAATGTAATAGATGTTTACTTCTTTTAATTGATTTATAATTCTTAATTAATTAGTTATATAACGATTTATTATCGTAATGGTTAGCTCACCCTGTCTTTTTACTAGACACTTTCATTATTGTTAATCTTATTTATGATAAGTATTTTGATTCTTAGATACTTGCTGATTTTATCATTCATATTGTTTTTCATAACCTTTTGAACTGTAGATTTTTTATTGTTTTATACCTACGATATGCTACGTAACCACTTATTTTGTATTTTATTGATTAGTGAACGACTTTTAAGGGGACCCACTTGGATGTACATATTGCTTTATAATCATATTTTATTTTTGCTATTGTTTTAAAAGTTATGCTTCTTGTTTCACTGACATATCTGATATGTCATTTGAGTTTGCAAAGTTTACTTAATCTTACCTTGCCACATAACTTTCACTTGTATTTTATTTCTAGTTAACCTTTTTGTGTTGTTTGTGTTATATAAGACTGTATTACTTTTATTGTATGAGAATTTGTTTCCACTTTGAAGCCTAGGAACGGTATGAAAAGCTCTGTCAATAAACCAAAAAGGGGGAGTTGTCTCTGGACTCGGTGTTAGTGTGCTTACCCCTGGATTACCCTGGATTACCCTGTGGCAACGCTGGAATAGCAAAGAAAGGTTGTGTTTAACCATTTTACATATCGGATAGGATTCATTGCTCCCTTTTAAGTAAGCCCATTTGGCCTTATGTTTCATGTTTTATTGTTTTATCAGTGGGCGTTTATAAAATCAGAAGCGAAGAACGCATGAAACCAAACCCTTTTTGCTTGGGATTTTTACCTCTGGGGACGAATAAGTGCCCGGCCCCCTCCCTCTTCCGCCGCTTTCGGGGATCATTTTTTGGGCTTCCCCTCGACAATACCTTGCAGTAGATTTGTGGTTGTAAACTTTCTTATACCTTATGGAGTCATGTATTATATCAAAATTCATGTCCTTCCCTGTATCATCTTTATCAATAACCTTCCTTAATTAAGGATTAATATTCAAAGAGAGGGATGATGTGTATGGAATCTCGTAGGCAGATCCTTTTCCCTGAAATGAAAAAGATCTGTAAAATAAAAATACCCTTTTAATTTCATGCATCATGTCTACAGCTTCCACATTAAATTCCCTTTTGAACCGAAATATCCAAGGCAACGCTAGTGCTCCTACTACATCATAACAACATAACAAATCCTCGAAACTTCCACCTTATATAATCCTCCTCCATTCCTTGAAATCTTAGACAGAGAAGAAAAAAAAGAAAAAGAAAAAAAAGGTCGACACATAAAGTTAAAGTCCCCCTCCCCCCCCTCCACCTTTCCGTCCTGTCCCTTCGCATCCCCCTGAAATGAAGGACGTGTTCTCGCCAGGCATATTATTTTCCATTTCGACCCTCGTCCAAGATCTCAAAGCCTGGTGGTGACTGACCGTATATTCCCTTTTCGCCAAAGTGCCGGACTCAGTGCATCATCGTGACAGGCCACGGGTATAGTGCTAAGGGAGGGGGAGGGGGGGATAGCCAGGACCGCCCACTGTGTCTTGTGTCACCCGCAGGACGTGCCAGACTTAGGAGGAGCAGTCGACTGGAATTCCTTCTCCTTCCCCCTTTCTTCGCTTTCTCTTCCTTCTCTTTCTTTTTTTCCGGCTTAATCTTCATCATCTCTCCCGCCTGGTACTCCTTTTCATCCCTTGGCTCCCTTATTGTGATTTTCTCTTCTGTCACGCTCTTCTCTTTTGCTTCTTTTTTTTTCTCTCTCTCTCGCTGATTTTTCCTTGTCTTCGTGTTTCTTTTTTTTTTTCCTCGCCTCTTTCATAACCAGCACTACAGTCACCACCATAGCCACCATTTCCTTCTTCTTTTCTTTCTTATATTGCACCACTAGCACTTTTTCCTTGTTCTTCTCTTCCTCTTCTTCTTCTTCTTCTTCTTCCTCCTCCTCCTCCTCCTCCTCCTCCTCCTTCTCCTCCTCCACCACCACCACTATCACCACCACCACCTCCTCCTCCACCACCACCTCCTCCTCCACCACCACCTCCTCCTCTACCACCACCTCCTCCACCACCACCTCCTCCTTCTCTACCCCAACCACCACCACACCACCACCACCACTTTCCCCTTGCCCTCCCTCTCCTGCTTTTATTACCAATACCAGTATATTCCCTTGTCCTCCTTGTCCTCCTCCTCCTCCACTGCCGCTACCTTCTCCTCCGCCACCTGACCCATCCCTTATTTCCTCTCCACTCCCCCTCCTGCTCCTCCTCCAACACACATCTTCACGTCGCCGTATGGAATCATCCCAGTTGTTGCTGTCTTCGTATCTTATCGCTGTTCCCGATTTAGTCTCACGGATTCAGCCACGACTTCGCAACCTAACGACTCGACCTGGCACCAAGGCTTGGGCGTGGAGGCCCTTCTATTATATAGGTGCTTGCGTTCAACGCCTGTACGCCTTCAGTCACGACTTAACGACTTGGACTCGCAACAAGGCATAGGCAAGGAGGGTCTTTTATTATAGTGTGGTGCTGTAATTAAAAGGGAGTTTGTGTTACGGATCACGCTGTTGTAATGATCCGAGTTAAAGGTGCGGATGAATTACGTTTTTTTATGATGGAGGCTGATGTAATTTATATTTCAAAAGACGAGCAAATAGAATGAGAATTTGATCTCAGACAAACGTATATAGACTCAAACAACTTATGCAGAAACTTGGGAATAAAACAGGAGTGAGGATATTATGAATTAAGCAGAGTAGTGGAAAAACATCTTTAGAATAACTGACAGGGAAACCAAATAACTGAAGAGGAAACTCAAACTTACTGATACATATATCATAAGCCAGTGATTAACTTTGATCGACATCATGTAACGCTTTCCAACCACATTAAATAAATTGAAAACTCAGAGCCAAGTTTATAATCAGCAAAAACGAAAGGCAAGATAAAACGTGTTTGATCATGCAAAGTGTTCTTGATTTTCCAGTTTCTATATTGCGCACTGTTTTCGTGCAGAGCGTCTTTAATTGTAGATATGAGAGAGCGAGAGAAATTATAAAGAATCTTTTGATCACAATCCAAAGAGAAATGTTAAAAGAGTACTTCCACAAAAGGACCTCCCTTCCTTAGAAGAAAACAGACGAAAAACTTGAGAAAAAAGAAAAAAATTGGCCTGTCTTAGTCGAATGT
>NW_028234409.1:40347442-40349942 GCF_977035675.1 Penaeus japonicus
CCTGGTACTGCTGAGACTGCTAGTGCCCCTGATGCTGGTTCCACTGGTGCAGGTACTTTTGCTGGTGCCCTTAGTGCTGGTTCCCCTGGTACAGACCCTACTGCTAACGACACTGGCACTGGTTCCCCATGTACTGCTGCTGCTTTTGTTCGCCCAAAGCAGGGAAAGAATCCCAAGATCGGCTAAAGCAATTATCTTCAAGTCCTAAGACCTCAGGTAATGAGGGAAACGCGACAGGCTCAAAACGCTGGCAGTCATCAAAAATAAGTTTTTAACCTATTATATTAGTGGCATATGCTATAATATATTGTAATACCTTTCTGCATTCCCAATGTGTGACTTCCAGTTTAGCGAATTAGAACATGAGGGTTTTGCACAGTCTCTCTCTCTCTCTCTCTCTCTCTCTCTCTCTCTCTCTCTCTCTCTCTCTCTCTCTCTCTCTCTCTCTCTCTCTCTCTCTCTCTCTCTCTCTCTCTCTCTCTTGCTTATGTTTAGACAATTTATTAGAGAAACATTTTACTCAATTTTTTCAGATAATTCTGATGAAAGACACAATGATCCTACTTTTTTAAAGAAGCAAACTGTACCTTCCACCTAGCAAATCACTTGCCTGGTGCTTTAGACCAATTACTAACTTATGTTCCTGAAGAATCTTTGAAAGTAATGTATTTCGATAACAATAGCTTGCCACCAAAATATGAATAGATTCAAACAGAGTGTAGAGTTGTTTTTTTTATAGTGTAATTATCTTTTTGGGATTTGTGAAACAAAATTAGATGATAACATTCACAGCTTAGATAATCTCAATAATTACGTTAACTATTCTAACCTACTAACCAACTATTCTGAATTTGTTTCGACAAAAGTTTCGTCAAAATACTGGTCTGATATTATAATGACCACATATACAAATTATTTTAGTCGAAATAAAAATGCATGTACACAAGATTTTAGTCGGATGCATATGCCGACCACCACATAGTAACTATTATGGTTTCCTGAACTGTTTATGTGAAGTACTAAACACGACCAAGCGAGAGAAGTCGACTTCATACTTGATTTGTGACTTCAGCATAAATCTTTTAAATCATGCGTATTTCAAAGACGATGCTGATCTCATATCACTCCTTCACAGCCACTTCCTTTACTGCATCATAACACCTTACAAGAGTGACCACAAACACAACCACAATTTTCGATTCAGTATGGGCAAATGATGTCAGGCATAATTTGACAAATGGTATTGTTTATTCTTCAATATATGATCACTTCCCAATCTTTTTTTTGCTTTCATTCCAGAGGTTCTCCAAAACACCTAACACTATAATCATAAAATTCAGAGATTTCAGTGCTGGAAATTTAGTTGGCTTTTTTATCAAATATTGAGATATTGTCGATTGGCTAAGCTGTCTTACCTCAACTGGAGTTAATGAAGGCTTCTCACAGTTCTATAATTAGTTAACACCATTTTTAGCCAACATTTTTCCATTAAACATTAAAAGATTAAGGTACAACACTTAAACAAACCATAAATTGCCCACTAATGGATTTTTCTCCCAAGCTCTGTACAGAATCTGAAACATATAGCCTTGTCAGAGTCTCGAGACAACTCTGCTGGAAACGACGACATTCCAATTTTTATTTAACGTAAATATTTTTGTAGTCGCTCTATGTAATCAGGTACGTTTCAATCATGTTTAAGAATAGCAAGAGTTGTTCCTATACACAAAGATGGGTCACTTGATGAACCTATATGTTACCACCCTGTATCCAGTCTCACAGCCTTTGGCATAATTTTCGAAATTATAATGTAAAATAGCATGATAAATTATGTTTAGCTTTAGAGCTCAAAGATCATCAAAATCAGCATTGCAGCGCATTACAAATGTTCTCAGAGCCTTTGATGACAATGAATTCCTGAACAGCATATTCTTAGATTTATCTTAAGCCTTCGATACTGTAAATCACCAAATTTTCATAGACAAACTATATTACTATGGCTTTCGTGGTCCTTCCCTCCGGTTTCAGAGCTATCTCTCTAACGGAATGCAATACGTAAGGATAGTCTTTATCAATGGTGCCAGTAAAGTCCCTCAAGGCTCAGTGCTTGTGCCACTGCTCTTTAATTTATATAAGAATAATATGACAGGATCATCTAGCATTTGAAACTATATTTTATTTAGAGATGACTGTACCATATATATCGATGACAGAAAAAAATATAATATGGTGGATAAAATGAAGCAAACTTACAATTAACACTAGTAAAAGACAGTATATAATATTAAAAAAAAACACAAACGTAGTTAATTAACCAAAATATGCTATATTTAACCCTTAACCACTGAAAGAGCGAGGCTATGTTAACATTATATTAGTCTTTAACGTATTAAAATCTCACTTATTGCTTGTCAGTATAGGGCGGAGCTAGTAGTACATTATTAAATCCTCTAGAGATCTTGCAGCAAAAAAAAAAAAAAATAATAAAAAAAATAAAAAA
>NW_028234409.1:40379942-40389942 GCF_977035675.1 Penaeus japonicus
TATAAATGTAGAGCTTGGTTTCAGGACTCAGAGTGTGAAACCTTCTGATCTGGCTCAGCTGATGTTTTGCTTTCTGTGCTCTTTCATTTATGTGAGGGGGAATTCCTCTTCTGCTAATTGTTAGCCCTAGTATATTTCCTCTGTCGCAGTAGTAGACGGCTTCCTAGTCCACAATCAGATCTGAAGTCTTGAATTTGGCCACAGGAATGACTTGGAATTTTCTCATGTTGGTCGAGATCTTCCACTGTCTTTCGTATCGATTGATGGTCTCTATGGCTCTGGCAGTTCCGAGTGCCATCATGTCGACTGACCTCCCTTTATACTTGATAATTTATGTGATGTCATCGGCGTATATATAATATATGACTGCTGCCATGCGAAGGTTCTGGCAGATCTGCTGTATTGATTGCGAAGTGTCGGTGAAATGCAGCTCCCCTGCGGGGATTCTTCACCGACTGTGTTGGCGATGACTATTCTTGCACTTCTGTCGTCAAAAAAAGTCGCAGAATAGCTTGGTCAAGGGCGTCGGGACGTTCAGCCTGATAAGCTTAAAATTCAGGCCTTTGGCCACATCTCTAAGGACCACATTCACTAGGTTCCTTTCGCTCATGGCATTGGCTATTTCTTCATATACGATTGTAATGGCTGATGATGTTTCTCTGCTTGGTCTTAAGCCATGTTGCCTGGGCTTTTGCAAATAATTCATCTCTAGAGGATTGCGCAATCTCAAGTTCACTACCTTCTCTATAACTTTGCCTAGAACTTCCAGTAGAGAAATAGGTCTATAATTCTCCACTTTTCTTGAGCAGCCAGCAGTGAGAGAGGCATTATATATGTTTGCCAGTCTGAGCAACATCTTATTTGGAAGATTTTGCAGGATTGTTTTGTTGATCCTGCTTTTGCCTGGAGCAGTTCTGTTCTTAAAACTCTGAATTATTAATTTGACATCTCTTAGGCTGATCTTGGCCATTAGTGGGTCGGTGGGATCTAGTCTTGCGAAATCAGCAGCAGCTTCTGGAGATAGGTCAATGTGTCCTACATCTTCAATGATGGACTCCTCGAAATCACTGTCAAAATTCTCTTCTTCTGTGATTCTGAAGCAAATTTTTCCAGTAATTTTTTAACAGAATTTCTTGTTCTTCATAGATCATTTGATCCTTTTCTTTGATCCTGCTTTCGTTTCTTCCCATCAGCTTCTTAATTCCTGTCCAAAATGAATGTGGGTCTTTTCGGTTCCATTCCACTTTCCTCACAAGGTCTTCCCATTTGTCATTTGCTGCTCTCTTCCATTTCTGTGAGAGTTCTCTTTGTACTGTATTGTATCTTGCTCGCAGGTCTTGTGTTCATCCATGAATTCCTACACAGTGCTACAGGTGATTCAACTGTAAATTTAGCAGTTTCATATCTGGTGTCAGCCTTGGATGGGGGATAGTCCTGTAGTTGGTCTTGAGTACACATTGCTCGAGTGCAGCTTCAACATCGCTGTACCACTTTCGGACTTCATCATCGATCTCTTCCAATGCTGCAGTCCTCAAGTTGGCTTCGGGCCTCGAATGAAGTGGTTCCTTGAATCCTTCCCAATTAGCCATTCTGGAGTTGAATCTGCTAGAGGTTAGGCTTTACAGTATTGGGTTAGATGTTATCTTGAGGATGATGGGCATGTGATCGCTGGTGGTTGCAGGGGTCGGTTCCTTTGTCATGTTGTGGTGGGCTTCGCTGTTGCAGAGTGCAATCTCTGGATTGGTTGCCGTGTTTACTATGATGTAGGTAGGGAAGTCTGGTCCAACGTGGATTAGATCTCCATATGCAACCATTCTAGCAATAACATTGCCAACCTGGTTGCCTGCTCTGTTGTTTAGCAATGAATGGTTGGCATTGAGGACTCCCACTATGTATGTGAGTAATCTTCTTTGAAGCAGATTGTGTAAGTCTTGCAGTGGAACAAATGCCCATGGTGGTAGATACATTGTTGCCACTAATATTGGACCTCTGCTAGTTTCTATCTCTATTGCCAGTATCTCATCAAAGTCGTCGAGAATCTTGTGTTTTATCTCTCTTCGAACTGCTATTGCTATCCCATCATTTGCTTCTCCAGTCCTGTTCCTCTGATAGCAGAAATAGGGGAACAGTTTGAACCTGTCTGTGTCCTTTAAACCATGACTGTTTATTAGGACTATGTCTACCCGACAGTTCGATCCTACGAACCATAGTCCACTTAAGGACGTTGTGCTGTATTACAGTGATGGTGTGGTTCACTTGGATTTAGCTGCAGGTCCATCTTCATGCCTCTCTTGGGACTCATCGTAGCTATTCCTTCTCTTCCTGTAGGATTCAGGGTCAAGGTAGGTTATGATCACACCACCGAGATTTAGGGAGGGTGCCCTAATACTTCTGTCGATGATGCTGGCACGATCATCAAATTTCAGCTTTTGATTATTGAAGGAGTATTTCATCCAGCCATAATTGATCTATTCTGTAACATCATCATCGATATTGCCGTTCGTGACGTATTTTTTCGGCTGTGTACAGGATGACAACTACTGCTTTGTCTCTTGCTTCCATGGCCTTCTTAACGTTCTTGTACCTCTGAGGGGATGGCACCCTTATAT
Organism: Penaeus japonicus; assembly: GCF_977035675.1. Classification (NCBI taxonomy): domain Eukaryota; kingdom Metazoa; phylum Arthropoda; class Malacostraca; order Decapoda; family Penaeidae; genus Penaeus; species Penaeus japonicus. Next base: position 40,382,552 of record NW_028234409.1, read on the forward strand.
AATTTGTTACTGGTGCAGAGGGCTCTTCCAGTGGCGGCATCTCTTCTTCAAGATCTGGCAGTTCAGGCATTTCTTCTTCAGTTGCTTCAGAGGTTTCTTTTGGGGTGGCTGAGGATCCTGCTGGCAGCATAACCCTTAGGATGCCTACACTGAATTACTCTTGTGAATCTTTCTTCCTCGATCTAGGCCGGGTTTATATTGTGTTTGTACAGGATGAGTCCTTGGTCTTTAATCATTTCGGCTGTCTAATTAACTATGAATCGTATCTTAACTATCTCATGCTGTGGCATCTTGTATACTTCGTCTATTTGTGTATTCAGTTGCTTTGTCAGTTCTTCATTAATTTCTTCATTTGAGTGGCTGGTGATATAGGAATCTACTTATTCTTTATCACAATGGCCATTTTGGCTTTCGTCTCAAGAGGCATCTTTGGGGCAGAACCTGAGGACAGGAGTTTGCGTCGGAATTCGGGTGTCATGATCTTATCAACGTCTTGCAATGTCTTGGGTAAGACAATGTAGCCATTTCTCGTGTCTATTATTCGTAGGAAGCAAATGCCATAGTCAAATATCAGTTCTTGCTTCTTGGTCAATGTCGGAATTCCATCTAAGTTTATTTTAATCTTGGTGGTCGAAGCCATGGTACCGATCTCATGGCTTGGTTCTGTCAGGGCTAAAGGTCCAAGCCCTGCCTGTGTTGTCAGATTAAGTCCTATATCTGACAACCTCCCCTTATCTTCGAGGAGCCTAACCAGTTTGATTAGATACACCGTGTCTAGCTGGAGTTGGCAGGGGTGTAAGAGTGGCCTACCGCCGTTCCCTAAGCCTAGCCTAGATGGCAACTTCTGAGTATTTCCTAGAGTCCCGGGTAAACTGCATGGTTCGCCTTTGGAAACAAACGGCGTTATCCTAATGCCGAAAAGTGGTGTTAAAGGACAGGGGGGGACAGGACAAGGATTTCTTGTAAAGCAACCAGGTGCTTGGCTTGAGAGAGCCGAGTGTCAAATTCCTTGCTATGAAGGTGACTCCTTAGGATTATACCAAGTCCTTTGGCATACAGGTAACGTCCTTGCTTAATTCTTCTTCTTCTTGGCTTATTATGTACAGTTGATTAAGGTTTACTGACAGGTGCAATTAGGAGCAGGTGCTGGTAGCTCGAGAGTATCTATCTATTAGTCTACAAATGGTGTTGGAATTGGAACTGGAACTTCTACCGAAGTTGAAGTGGAACAGATACGCCTGATGAAGAGTTGAGGTATAAAAAACAATTTAGAAAATAAAGAGAAGTTGTAGGTCTGTCTTGTTAAGTTGTCATGTCCACAACTTAACTTGGAGGCCTGCCAAGTTGGAAGGTAGTGATGGAATCTTGATCTTGGGTTGATTGTAGTCTTGTGAATGCATAAGATGAATAGGGTGGGGAGGAAGGAGTCAAGATCTTGTAGATTGGAGTTAAGGTAAAGGATTCTTTAGTCATTATTATTATTTTTTTTTAACGGGGAAAGCGGAAGAAGTGGTTAATGGAGATGGAAAGATAGTGAAAATGAAACTTGGGAAAAGATAAAGGGAGAGTTAGAAAGTTAAGTATAATAAAGAGAGTATTAGATTTTTATTTTAGGTCTGCCAGGAGAAGGAAGTTGGAGGAAAGAGGTGTGCCCTTGGCAGCCGAACAAAGCCACGGGTCAACCCCTCAGGAGGCAGTCGGGATACCAGAACACCGAGCAATGACTATCTTGAATAATGGAAGTATGTAAAGTGAAGAGGAAGTGAAGGGAGCTGGAGGGAGAGTGGAAATGAAATTTGCGAGGAGATCAAGTGATAGAAGAAAAGCTGAGAAAGCTGGAGAAAGGATAAAGTTTCTAAGACTAGGGAAAAGGAGAGAAATACCATGCATGTGTGCCCTTAGTAACTGAACAAAGCCCCAGGTCAACCCCTCGGGAGGCAGCCAGATACCAGAACACCTAGCATGTCATTAATTAGAAATTTGTTTTTGTTTGTGTATTTTTTATTTGTTTTATTATTATTATTTTTTTTTAAATTCTGAAGCTCTGCCCACGCTGTACTTCGCCGACCTCGCACGTCATCTGTCACTGGTATGTATGATGTGCCGTGCTTAACGTTGAAATGGAGCCTTATGGGTTAGCTTGTGGTGTGGATTAAAAGGTGTTAAAAATTTTCTTGCAGGTCCTCTTTTAGTCTTCTAAGTCTTGGTAGACTTGAGTATTGTTGTTCTCTTGATTTTGCCTCTTTACTGTTTTATCGGTGAATATTGCCTCAACTTCTTCAATGGCATTGATTTTCTGGTGAGGCTTCTGGGCCACCAGGCATGTGTCTTCAGGACGAGAGTTGAGGCGATTGTAGAGCTCCTCATCCTCATCTTGAATTCTTCTCCATCTTCTGGCTTGCTGGTGGAATCTCTTGTTGATCACCTCGATCCTTAGCCTTGCTTGGATCTCTTGTGCGGTGACTACTTGAGGAGAGTGGATATTCAGAATCCATTTGCCTGCTTGGTTCTGAATAATCTGTAGCTTCATCATCTGCCTTCTTAAAATAGTGTGGTTAGGCACTGGCGGGTATTCCATGATGGGCTGCACTAGGTCTTTATAAATGTAGAGCTTGACAATTAATGTTTTCAGTTCAGTTCAGATCAGAGAGATTTACGAAGACGTCGCTTTGCCCGGATAATATGCACGAGGCGGCTCGGCCTCTCCCAGCTATAAGTGCTGACTCATCTGATCATCATATCTAAATGCTTACCGCGGCGTTCGGACTGCCTGTAGGCGCTCCAGTTGCCAGGGGGCAAGCGACAGGCATAGCCATCTAACCAGCCTGGCGGCTGTCGTCTCTGGACCCTGCCTGAGGAAGTGAGTGTTCTTGCATTCTATCAGGTGTCCGGCACGCCACAACGTTCACAGTGTCACTCATCATTCCCAATGGTGGGTATGATTTCCCATGCACAAGTATAGCCTATTCTCAGTCTGTGAAGGCTGACTTCAGCACACCTTGATATTCTAGGAGAAAATAGCCTGTGGCGTCTGAGTACCAGCTGGCCGAGGGGGAGGTTCTTGCTTCCTCTCTGTGGTGCTGCAGGACACCGACCTGCCCTGCAGCCATCGTTGTACGCCTTAGCAGTTCCCGGCTAGGATGCACCACAAGATCACTCAAGGGTTTCTTCCTACCTTCCTCTGCCAACCTGTCAGCTAAGTCCTTTAATACCTTTAATACCTTTAATACCAACATGGCTTGGAATCCAGTTGATGATAATGAGTCTACCCTAACCCTTTGGTCATGGACATCATGTTTCACCGCCATTGCATTTGATTTGGCTGCTGAGATCTTAAGCCCAACCCTCCAGTATTCCTCAGACTTTAAGTCCAGACAATGCAGGCCCTTTCTCGTTCTCATTTTGTCTCACAGCAGAGATAATTGCAAGATCATCTGCATAGGAAATGATCTTCCACCCTGCTAGGAGTGGAATATCGAGGATGCTTATCATGAGGGTGTTAAACAGAGCTGGGCTAAGAACCCCACCTTGTGGAGTGCCATTCGCCAGGGGCAAATGCCTGGAAAAGTGACCTTTAAACTTCACTCCGGCAATTCTGTTCCTAAAATATTCACCAATCCAAGCAAACAGCCTGCCTTTGATTCCCGTGCAAATCAAGATCTCGTGAATAGCATGTGGACTCGCTAGCTCAAAAGCCTTTTCCAGGTCCAGGAAGACAATAATAAGGCTGGTGTTGCTGACAGTGCTCAGTAAGGTGGCCATTCTGTGAGCTGTGATCTTACCCCTTGTGAACCCATGTAGGTGTTCATGTGGAGGACCCAACTTCCATTGGAGCCGGTCCAGTACCATTCTCTCTGCCGTCTTTCCCAGACAGCTGATTAGAGAAATGGGACGGTACCATCCTGACTCCTTTGGTTTAGGGATGGGAGCTATGTCACCCTCTTTCAGCACTGTGGTAATGAGGAAGTCTCCCTGGACTTGTTGATGAGATGCAATAATGCAAGCTCACCTTCATGTCCTCGGTGGGAAATGATGGGGTAGGACATCCCATGACAACCCGGGGCTGACTGGGAACTATACATACTTATAATTTCCTCAGAGAAAATATGGCATCTGCGGCATCAGGCTCGACCACTTTTTCTCTAATGAGGGCATGTCTGCCTGGAAGCAATTCCTCTTGGCATACCCTCAACTCTGGTGGTAGGCTGATGCTACTTGTTCTAGTAGAGAACTCAAGTGCCAGTCTCTCTGCCTTCGACCGCGGGTCATTATGGGTCTGTCTGGGGGCTGAGCGATTTGTGGCCCATCTGATACGGTTCCACAGCTCTGAAAGGGTTTGGTGGCCAAAGGACTCACACCACTCCAGCCATTTTTCCTACTTTATGGTCTTAGCAGTTTTCTGAGCATCCCTGAGAGCCTTTCTCGAAAGAGTGTGGTTCTCTGTCTGTGGAAGTGTTTTCTGCACATATTAATTCTATGGCTGACCTCCTTAATCTCATGATTGGAGTACTTAGTGTCTTTGAAACACCTGAACTGTAGACAAGTTTTGGGGATGGTCCCTGAGGTTGCCTCGTCTATGGCATTTACTAGTCTGGCCTCAAGTATTGTTCACATTATTGTTAAGTGGGAGTCACTGGTTCTGAGGCACCTGGCCAGGGCCTCCTGGAAAGCTTCCAGTTGGCCCTGTCCATCTTCCATCAGTGTTGGACACTGGTGCCGGGCCAGCGTCCAAGATAGTGGTGACTATCCCATAGTGATTGCTCGTGACAGTGTTGTCCACAGACCAACTACTTCTTAACCAGAGCCACAGTGACAAAGGTGAGGTCAAGGACCTCCCCACCAACATGCATATGTTCCTGGCTGTTAAGAAGAGCAATCTTGGGGTACGACTCAAGCACCTCGGCTATGTAGCAGCCTGCCGCATCACGACTACGAGTGGGAGCCAAGATGGGGTGGTGAGCATTGAAGTCGCCCCCTATGGGAATTGGTTCATGTGCTGCAACAACACACGTCACTAATATCTAAACTCCTACAGTATGGCCTGCCGTACACATTGTACAAATAATTCGACACCTTTTCCACACTGCACAGGATCGTCGATCAAGGAGCAGGGGATAGTCGGCTTCACAATGATAATCATACCTCTGGTGCCTTGCGTACTTGGCAGCACAATGGGATGGTATCCTGCGAAGTGAACAGGATCCCCCTTTCAAGTCTCCTGGAACATGACAATGTCAATGTTCCGAGATCGCACGATCGTGTGGAGAAGGGCGTTCTTTACAGAAAAGCTATTGATGTTCCACTGCAGTATGCTTTGATTAGAAGCCATTGTGCTAATCTGAGTCCATTAAGTCTTTGTTGTCAACGACATCGACATAATCGATCTCAATGTATGACGCCCAACAGTGTGGGTAACGTCAGACATTTTTTGTGCCATTTGGGACACTTAGCAGTGGTGTCCCGCTTGCCCTCCTTGTGTGCTTTGAGGCACACCTCTGTACTGTGTGCCTGACTATAGACACTACACTTTGGCTTTACAGACCAAGTGGCCTGATGGTGCCTGTTCTTCTGGCACATAAAGCACTGGAGCGGGTCTGGGACGAATGTCCTGAGGCTGTAGGAGCCCCCATTGCCAAGGTCCAAGGACGCAACTGGGGCTCCATTCAAAGTGACCAGGATTTGCCTGGTTGGGTGCTTCCCTTTGGAGAGTCGGGAAGCTCCCACCACCTTGGGGTGAGCAGTGATGACCTCAAGATCATACATTAAAGGAAAACCAAGAAGCACCATCTCGGTTTTCCTGTCTTCCAGAGTCAGAGCCAACAAGCTCACCTTCGGCCCATGCAGGAGCTTGTTTATCTCCTGGAGGAAGGTGAGAGTGGCTTGATCCCTCGGTACGATTATCATGCCATTGTCTCTGGCAATTCCAATTGTCAGACGGCACTGTCTCTGGATTTCCAGAGCCCATACCATCTGATACACATTGACGAATCCTTCCGGTTTAAGGGGAACTCTAAACTGGGGGAACCGACTTGAGGCTACAGACTCGCCCTCCGAATCCGTAGCCGGCCGAGGTCGTTTGTTGCCTGTCTTTAGAACCGATGCCGGAGTTTTGGTAGTGGGGCCAGCAGGGTTGGAGGGTCCAATTTTAAATTGATGCCAGAGCCTTACCCATCCTCTTACTTTTGTCACCGGCCTTGAAAGGCTCCAAGGTGACAGCCTTGGTCAACTTCGTGCTGGGGTCGTCAACGGGATTGTCAGTCAGGTCTTTTTTTTTTCTTTTTTTTTGTGTGATGGTTGCCATGTAAGAGCAGATCAATTTATCCTCCCACGCCCCCACCACCATGGAGTCCAACAAAGAGAGGCTATGCACTGAGGCCATGCTCAGAAGCCATAGAGGTGGTGGGAGGATATACACAACCCCTGCCTCGCGTTCATGGTACTCCCATCCGATTGCCTGCAAGACAGGGACTGCTTGACCCTAGCCTAGCTAGAAAGAGAGAACAGCCGATTGACCTAACCGAGTCGAGATCAGGCCACACGTCTTGCTGGAATAGAGGACCGAAGAGGCGTGTTGCTAGCTGCAGGGCGTACTCATACACGGAATCGTTCCAGGACTCCCATCTCCTAGCGCGCAGGGGCGCCACACACGGCAAACACGTGGGCAAGTATGAGTCCCACCTGGGGGGGGGGGGGTGAGACCCCACTTACTAGATCAGCACCTAGGAACACTTGGTCATCCCTCCTCGGAGAACCCGCCGCTAGAAGACCACCTCAACGGGAGGAAGAGACTGGCCAGATCCAGAGCAGGCTCGTGCGAGGAAGGAGTTGAAGGCCCCGCGCCACGACAAGGCGGTTCCTTCTGCGAGGGGGGGGGGGGGTCAGGTGACCTCCCATCTTTTAAGCTCGAGCATCGTGTTTACTCTCGCGACCTGCCGTTTGACCTGCGCTCTCATTGGCTGGTGGTGCTCCCTAATTGCCCAGTGCGGTGGTGCGTCGGGGTACGATCGCCGTCTGCTACATAAGTGTTCATTCAATTTAGAATTAAAACTATAATAATAATAAAAATGAATAAATATATATTTTAGTACTATTAAGATTGAATATAATAAAGTGCCCTTCACCCCAACCCAACTACAAGACCAAGACCCCTTCCTCCCCACCCTCTTTATCTTATTCATTCTCAAGATCAACCCCAAGACCAAGATCTCCTTCCGACCTTCCGACCTGGCAGGTCGGAAGGAGTTTTCGAGTGGAGACGACAAAAAGTATCGTCCTCCCACTACTACACCTACTACTTTTCTTCATTTTCTAACTTGTTTTCTTCACCTCAACTCTTCATCAGACTTATCTGTCCCACTTCCACCTCGTTGGAAGTTCCTGTTCCAGTTCCA
>NW_028234409.1:40417442-40422442 GCF_977035675.1 Penaeus japonicus
TGTCATAAAGAAAGTGGGCTTTTGTCATAGGACTTTTACTTTTCTGCTCTTCTGTATGTGTGTTTATATATATATATATATATATATATATATATATATATATATATATATATATATATATATATATATATATATATATATATATATATATATATATATATGTGTGTGTGTGTGTGTGTGTGTGTGTGTGTATCTATCTATCTATCTATCTATCTATCTATCTATCTATATATATATATATATATATATATATATATATATATATATATATATATATATATATATATATATATATATATATATACATATATATATATATATATATATATATATATATATATATATATATATATATACATATATATATATATATATATATATATATTATATATATATATATATATATATGTATATATATATACATATATATGCACCCAAGCTTTGAAGTGGAAACCCCATAAAATCCAATTTAGGAAACACAAGCACACTTAATGAGCTACAACAAATGCAATTCCATTTTGACAAAAATTACTACACCATTTGACATAAAATCTATCAAATGACAATCTTCCTTTACAAAGAAGACCTTGGTTAGAGCACTTAATCGCACATCCAAGTTTTGATTGACAAGTTATTCACAGATCCTTCACATCATCGAAAATCACGCTATATTTGGCCTGACCCAGACTTCTGACCAGGTTAACCTCTTTTTTTTTTTTACAGTAACTGATCAGATGATTTCGTTCGTGGAGCCTTTTGACTGATGTTATGAGTTGCGACTGTATCAATCCGTGTTTGATTTCGGTATCGGTGACATGCAACGACAGATGGGAACTGAGTGTCGCTTATTTCCTTGATATCCTACAAATTACTACGTATTTAATGATAGGGAAACTATATTCATAACAATGGCACATTAGCCTTTTCTTTCTGATGGAGGTCAGGAAAGTATCGATGTTGATTTGATCCGTGATTATTTGAGCTTCCCGGACGCTTATTGATCTCACTCCTGAAACAAAAAATAAAAATAGTCCGCCTGCGAGGTCGGGCGGTCGATGCAGTCATATGCTCATTTACATTTCTGTTTTCGTGTCGTTTATTGCTAGTCGGGATTCGAATGACACGAGGTTAATGGCAGATCTAAACTCCTCATTGCTTTTTGTTGTTTCGTGACTTTATAACCTGAGATAAAGATGTAAATGTTATCCTGAGTTCATTACGATTCGCTTGTTCTATGACCGTGAATATTGTGAGCTTATCGTTGCCAGCAGCCCTCACTGCAAAGTGGAGCGCAGGGAAATTATCTGGACAACCTTACCAACACGCCGAGTCCAATAATTTTACACGTGAGAAAAAAAAGAAAAAAAAGAAAAAAAAAAAAAGAAAAACATTACTTATTGCGTGGCATATGATGATGCTCATACTGACACGCTCCGAAGAGAGGCATTGTTGAGAGCCCACGCTTTTCTTAATACATAATGTGTAACAGTTATCACGTTTATAGTTCCGCTAACATAAACATGTGACAACAACCTACACAAACGTCTGAGTGACACGTATCATGTAAGACACATGTAAGACATATGCAATCATCTAAACATACGATCAAAAGCAAAGCGATAGACAACACAACTCGTCTTGCGCCGGCACAGACAATATTGATTGCAAAGAGCCCTGCAAAGAAATCGATAAACACACTGGAAGTTCCATCTCTAATGCATTATAATGACGTCACAAGAAATCGAAGTTTGGAACGAGAGAGGACCGAGCGATCATGCAGGAGGAGTAGCCATTCATGCAGATGTTTATCAAGCCTCTGCCATCATTGCATTTTATTTATCTTTTTATTACTGTTTTTCGCTTGTCCCACTATTGATGCTGAAACAGTTCGACATGTTATTTGTTCCATGGGGAATTATGTAGATATAACGCATTTTATTTCAAATAAAGTGTAATTGTCATGGTTAAATACATTCAAAGAACAAACCTCAAACCTGACGTCTACACACACACGTACCGATACACATTTACACTCTCCTAAACAAATAAACAAGAACATACGCAGATAACACACACACACACACAATCACACAAACACACACACACAATCACACACACACACACACACACACACACACACACACACACACGTACACACACTACACAGGAACAAGCACACACACACACTACACAGAGACGCGAACACACGCACACACTCACATACACGAACAATCGACCAGTAACTCAAGAAATCGTCGTTACTTGACAATCACAAGAAGGTCAGAGGGCCTTTAAGCTGTAACTCGAAGATGTAGGACTAATTCTCAGTGTTTGTCCTCAGGAGACATTGAAGTATGATATTGGAGTGTGTAAGATCGTTGGACCCTTTCTTATTCTTATTTGGATCTGTGAAAATACTGAGATTTTTTTTTTCTTTTGTTTTCTTGGAGGAGTAAACGAGAATGGACATAACAATACCATTTGGTTCGTTGTTGCTGAATGGAAGTGTCTGTTAAAAACTGTATATGTGTGTGAAAGAGAAAGAGAGTAACAGAGAGGAGAGAGAGAAAGAGAGTAACAGAGAGGAGAGAGAGAGAGAGAGAGAGAGAGAGAGAGAGAGAGAGAGAGAGAGAGAGAGAGAGAGAGAGAGAGAGAGAGAGAGAGAGAGAGAGAAATAAAGAGATAGACAGAGAGAGAGAGAGAGAGAGAGAGAGAGAGAGAGAGAGAGAGAGAGAGAGAGAGAGAGAGAGAGAGAGAGAGAGAGAGAGAGAGAGAGAGAGAGAGAGAGAGAGAGAGAGAAAGAGAGAGAATTAGAGAAAGAAAGAGAGAAAGAGAATGAAAAGACAGAGAATGAAAAGAGAGAGAGAGAGAAAAAGAGAGAGAGAGAGAGAGACAGAATGAGAGAAAGAAAGAGAGAGAGAGAGAGAGAGAGAGAGAGAGAGAGAGAGAGAGAGAGAGAGAGAGAGAGAGAGAGAGAGAGAGAGAGAGAGAGAGAGAGAGAGAAAGAGAGAGAGAATAAGAGAAAGAAAGAGAGAAAGAGAAAAAGACAGACAGACAGACAGATAGAGAATGAAAAGAGAGAGAGAGAAAGAGAGAGAGAGAGAGAGAGAATGAGAGAATGAGAGAAAGAGAGAGAGAGAGAGAGAGAGAGAGAGAGAGAGAGAGAGAGAGAGAGAGAGAGAGAGAGAGAGAGAGAGAGAGAGAGAGAGAGAGAGAGAGAGAATGAGCCTCTGTTAATGACCATTAGCTGGCCAAATAAATATTCCAATAGACAAAATGAGATATATATGCAAAGGAGTTGATTCATCAAAGGCAGTCTAGACAGATCAATAACAGAAGGTTATATATGAGTATTGTCTATATATATACAAATAGGTAAAATACAGGCTGGCAAAGAACGGGGAGAAAAGGGACAATTCTTATAAAGAGTGAGAAAGAGAGAGACGGAGAGGGATGAGATACAAAGGGAGCAGGTGAGAGAAAGCACTGGATGAAAAGAAGAAGACGGAAAGGAGAAGAAAGACAGACCAACAATGGTATAAAACACAGAGAGAAATAAGACGGAGAGGGAGAGAAGAAGAAAGAGAGACAGAGTAGAGACAAAACAAACGAACAAAAAAACACGGAGATCAAAGGAAGAGAAAAAAAATGAATAAAAGCAGGCAGAAATATGAAGAAGAGAAGATTGGGAGAAAGTAGGAAAAGAAGGGGAGTAGGAGCAGAAGTATATAGGAAAATTAAGAGAAACGAAAGCACGAAACGAAAGGAATAGCAGAGACGAAGAGAGATAGTAGGAAGAAGAAAGGGAAGCAGAGAGTGAATAAAAAAAAAAAATATATATATATATATATATATATATATATATATATATATATATATATATATATATATATATATAAATGAAAGGAGAGACGAAAAAAGAAAGTTAACTGGGAAGGAAAAATGACTAAACAGACGACAAGGAGAAAACACAGAGAAACGGAGGCGGATGGAATACAGAAAAAAGACAAAAGGAGAGGAAAGATAGAAGAGGAGAGGATAGCTCAAACGAAGAAAAAAAAAGCAGAAAAAAAAAAACAGAGAAGGACATGATAGGGAGGAGAGACTAAAATAGCTATGGAGAGAGAGGAAAAAGAGAGATAGGAGAGGGGAAGCAAAGAGAGAGGAGGCAAGAAAACATGAGAAGCAACAAAAATATAGACAGAAAGGAAACACGAAGAGAAATTAAGCAAGGGAAGGGAGGGAGACAATGATATATGAAGAGAAACAGCAATGAAACAATGACATATGAAGAGAAACAGCAATGAAACAATGACATATGAAGAGAAACAAAGACAGGGATAAAATAAGGAGAGAAACGAAACGCAGAAATATCGAAGGAAGAGGGACACAGGCAGAGAGAAAGCACGGAGAGAGAAGCGACAGATCAAAGAAAGGAGACAGAAAGAGAAAAAGAGAGCGAGAGCGAGAGAGAGAGAGAGAGAGAGAGAGAGAGAGAGAGAGAGAGAGAGAGAGAGAGAGAGAGAGAGAGAGAGAGAGAGAGAGAGAGAGAGAGAGAGAGAGAGAGTACAGATACGAAGACACGACGATAGAAATAAACAAAAGAAGAGAAAAGAATTAAAGATGAATGTTAAAAGCCAGAGAGGCAAGGAGCAGAATGTGACGAGACAAAGAGAGGAAGAAAGCAAGAAGGGAGAGAAGAAACAAGGACGCGAGAAAGTATAAAAAAAAAAAATACAAAGAAAAAGAGAAAAGAAGGAGATGATTCTATAGAAGGGCAAAGAGAGAGAGAGTAAGAGAGAGGGAAGAAATAGAGACATAAAAGAGACAACGAGACAAAATCCACAGAGAGAAAAAACGGGAAAAAAAGAACAAGGAGAAGACATGCAGACTAAAATGAGAGCGTAGAGAGAGAGATAAAAAGAATATAAAACCAGGAAGAGAGAAAAAAGAGAGAAAGAGAGAGAAGACACGAAGACAGTTAGGGTAAAGAATAAGAG
>NW_028234409.1:40544395-40546895 GCF_977035675.1 Penaeus japonicus
AAAAACAGTAGCTTTAGTATCCAACCTCTTCACCCCCCCCCCCCCCCCCCACACACACACACACACAAGGACACTAAATATCCTGCCCCCCCATTAATTCATTTTCTCCTTTATTTTCCTCACTTTTTTCTTTCCTTTTCTTATTTTTCTACCTCTTTCACAGAACCAGCAGCTTTCCCCCCCAGGCGGTCCTTCTCATGAATGAAATCAATTATACGACCTGTGTGTCCCTTCTCTTTGGTCTAATGTCGTTGCTGGTGGCCTTACGTCGTGCATGTGGCACCCACTCACGCCCTGTCTGGAAAATGAAATAGAATAATTGTTATTGATTTTTTTTTTTTTTTTTTTTTACTTTATGTTGATTTACTTTGATTTGCTTTGGGTATGCTTGTTCCTCTATCTTTTGTTGTTATTTCTGTATCTTGTTTCTTCCGTTTATGTAATATCTTTTCATTATGTTTGGGATAATAGAACATGTACTTGAGTTCATATTTTTTTCTTGAATTACATAGCATTTTCGGAATTCGAGAGCCGTTAGATAGTCCTATTAACATTTTCAACCAGTATTACGTTTGCTATCATTATTCATGTCATATTCTTTAATTGATTCGTAGGAAATTACATCTCGAAAAAGTTTTTTTTTTATCATCAATTTATTTGGGGATTACGGTAGAAAATAAGAAATTATATAGATATACATTTTTGTACGCAAACAAATCTTCGAATAACATCAAACAATTTAGTGCAACACTTCCATTAAAATTATAAGAGTAATAACAACGGAAAAAAATCAAGGATTTTATTGCAAATGACTAAAAAATTCCTTCGCATGTCTTGTGCTCTTTAGCATTAGTGGAAATGTCTGGAAATGAAATATGATTAGTTCCACTCCTATATTAGATGATTAATCATTTTCTCATTTCCCGACCCTTCGTTCTTCCATTATCAATTATTAATCGTTTCTGAGAAAAGATGATATCAGATCAAAGAAAATTTGCATACGATCATCTTCTCATGTAAGAAATTCTACTGTTCGTTTTTTTTCTCTCTCTCTCTGATTTTATTTTTAGATCTTTTGAATTTGATTATTTAGTTTGATGTTTAGGCAGTTAACATATTTTAATTGCTGTTTATATTTAGGACACAGAAATAAACACACAGAAGGCCCATCAGTGCGTGCATGTGTGTATGTGTGTGGGGGGGGGGGGGTATATGTAACTGCACAAATATATAGACAGATAGATGAAATTTATGCAAACATGATGCTCTTTATATCCTTTAGGTTATCTTCATGTAAACGTACATCAAGATGCATATCTTTCTCTTCACCATGGGATGCTAAAGCCAGTAAATCATGACATTATACATTGTGCATATTCACTGTCTAGTATATATCACGTTGCATCTGTTCAAGTTACCAGATATGTACTGATGCTCGCATGATAACGGTGATTAATTCATTTTCATTGTTAATACATTGCATTTGAATTCTTGGCGTAGGCTGTCTTGATGCAGACAATGGTGAATGAACATAAATCTAGTTTCATTAGGCTGAAACTTCCGGGATTTTCCATTAAAATGGAAATCTGAAGAAGACAGATAGGTTTTGGTTATTATGATGATAATAATAACAACAATTAATTTCACACACACACACACACGCACACACACACACACACATACACACACACACACACACATACACACACACACACACACACAATATATATGTATATATATATACACACATATATATATATATATATATATATATATATATATATATATATATATATGTACACACACACACACACACACACACACACACACACACACACACACACACACACACACACACACATATATATATATATATATATATATATATATATATATATATATACACACACACGCAAAATTCCATCTTATACCTCGAGAAATATCGCCAGGACCCAGCTGGTGCTCGACCTATCTCCTAACCGCGGATTCGAGCAGCTCGGTCCCCTCCCCCCTCCCCCCTCCCCACTTCCTCCTACCAACCCTCCACTCAACCCCCCTCCCCCTCAACCCCACCACCCGCCCCACGCCTTACGCAAGCCCTGTCATGCGTGGGGTCCTTGAGCTTCAAGGATTCCGAAAGCCATTAATTGTTGGTCTCATTCTTGGGTTCCTTTTCGTTTTCTTTATTTTTTATTTATCGTTATCATCATAACTGTTATTGTTATTATTGTTATTATCATTACTATTATAATTTCCATCATAACTGTCGTTATCATTATTGTTATCATTACTATTACTCTCATCATAATTGTTATTACTATTATCGTTAATATCATTATCAGTATCGCCATCATCATCCTTGTTATTAAAGTTAGTACCATAATTATTATTATCATTACCATTATTATTATTATTATCATTATTACCATCATTACCACCTCTATTATCATTGATATTATCACAATCATTATTATCATCATTACTATTATTACCATCATTA
>NW_028234409.1:40554395-40574395 GCF_977035675.1 Penaeus japonicus
CACATACACATTCACACACACACATTGAAACACACACACACACATTCACACACACACACACACATAGAAACACAAACACACACATTCACACACAAACATAGAAACACACACACACACAGAAACACCCCCCCCCCCCCACACACACACACACACACACTCACACACCACACAACACACAACTGAATCTACACGTGTTTTTCTCATGCGTTGTATTATTCGGGTAACCCCGCACCCCCCTCGTCAAAGGCCCCGCACCCGCATCCCGCTCCCCCCCGCATCCCCCCCGCCTCAGCGCGCACCCCCCCCCCCCCAAGGTCCGGGGTCTGCAAGATACGCG
Source organism: Penaeus japonicus (assembly GCF_977035675.1). Taxonomy (NCBI): domain Eukaryota; kingdom Metazoa; phylum Arthropoda; class Malacostraca; order Decapoda; family Penaeidae; genus Penaeus; species Penaeus japonicus. Next base: position 40,554,733 of record NW_028234409.1, read on the forward strand.
AGCACCGCCAGATATCGACGACAACAACGACGCATCGCGAACAACGCCGGCCATTAGTCATCGGCTCTCGGCGACGACTGGGCGTCCGCGATGACTATGCGAGTCAATACATGCCTTCGGTCGTCGGAATTAATCACATCCACTGCGCTACGTAATAACCACAAGCTGCCTACACGTTATATACACGCGGCGCCCGGCACGCGCTTCGCCGCCTCACCCCCCCCACCCCCCCCCCCCCCCCCCCCCTACCCCCCCCCCCCCCCCCCCCCCCCCCCCCCTTCCCCCCCCCACCCCCTCTCCGCCACTGGTAATGAATCGCATCGTCACTCCGGAACGCTGCGGCATACGAACCATAACGTCTTGCCATGGCACTGTCCACTTCAAGCGCATCCGGGCAGTCGACATGTTAATGTATACGGGCAGGGCATAACTAGATACGCAGGTTTCAAGCAACCTGCCTACATCCACTGGTATATTAGCATGTTTTGCATAGCTGATTGTTAGGGAAACTCCTTGGGGTGTTGAAGCTACACAGAAAGAAAAAATTTTCAGTACGGGCGCATCACACATACATACACACTACTTTAATGTTTAGTATGCCTAAACACACACACACACACACACACACACACACTATGTATATTATATCTATATATCATCATATATATATGTATATGTAATGATTATAGCATTATATATAATATTATCTATTATATTTATCTTTATTAGGTTTAAATATTTATAAATTAATGTTCGTGTGTGTGTATTGTATATATATATATATATATATTTTAATATATATGATATCTATATATATATATATTCTATATATATAATGTAGGGTAGTGGTATGAATATATATATATATCTCACATTAGTACTAATATTATATAAATCTTTATGTATATATATATATATCCACTAATATTTATTAAACATCACATACTACAACCTCTTCTATTAATAGTTATATGTATTAGATTATTATCTCTATATATAGAAACTATTATATACATAAAAATATATAGTATTATACTATATATATCTATCTTTCTATTATAAACTATTTATAAATATATTACTCTTACTAACTATTACTTATTGTAACTTGTTTTATAATATGTGTGTGTGTTGTGTTATGTGTGTGTAGTTGTGTCGGTTTATAGAATTGTCTCATGCAATGTTTATGGTAGGGAAAGAATATGAAAAACGATAAGAAAGAAATTCCATTACTGACCGTTCACGAGCACCTATCCAACCAAATACCTCAAGGAAATAGTAAGCAGCAAAGATCATTACGACCAAACACATTCGTGATACTGAAATTTGAATTTCGCTTCCTCGGACCAATGTTCATATTTCTCTTTATTCATGAGTGTCAGCTCAGAGGACTACATTTTCGTCACGGTCTGTTTCTACTCACACACCTTACTTCAGGGTCACTGGAAATTGAAAAAGGGAATGACTTCAATCAAGGAAAGGTTTATATATGTAAGAACAGCACCACCCTCCAGATTTCAATCTATGTGTGCATGTAATGAGTAGCTTTAATTAAATTAATGTGTAAGGCGGTCATTAGGAAATAATGTTATTGATTAAAGCTTTCGCGCATATAGAGGCTGAAGTATTATCTCTGTTTATCTTCGTTATGCAGGGGCGGGTATGATCTATACACAGATATTATTGTTTGGTTGTTTTCTCACATTAGTGCGTTGCAACTGTTTGTCTACATGTTTTATTGTTGTTGTTGTTTTTGTGTGTGTATGTGTGTGTAAATGGTTTTGTTTTTTTATACATGTGTGCTTTGGTTCGGATGTTTATTATAATCGTGTAGGTGTGTGATGTGTGTGGTTGTGTGTGTCGATCAATGTGTGTGATTGTTTGATAAAGGAGTTCTCGAGTGGAAATGTAGTGCGGCGCATTTGTCTATTTTATATGTTGTGAATAGTTTTTTTTAGGATTTCGCTTTCATGCATGTTTGCTTGCTTGTGTGAGTTCGGATATTTTCTTACGCACGAGACAGTGCGAGTGATTGCATAAGTTCGGATATGTCCCGATTGTCATTCCCTATTTAAATATTTTATGCCTGTGACGTTGTTAAGTGTGTCGTTTCTACCCTGTACTTGGAACAATGTTGGGTCCCAAGCATCTCTATCATATATCACAGGTCTTGCTCTATTCTGGAGTGCCAGGGTCTTCACATCATAAGCCGATATAATGCTGATCCGCTGTAACACACACAACTGCGTAATACAACGGACAGACTTGGCCCATAAGACCGGCCCGATAAAAGAGAGAAGTGAAGATAATAGTAGTGCATAGCCGGCCAGTTATATCACCGTATCGTAATGATGATCTTGGGCTGACGGTGGCTATATGTGGTGAGGTCTGTGAAGCATGGTGAAGAAGGACGCCTTTATAGTATATTTGATTGTGGTGTGAATTGGTCTATTGCCTTATGTGACGATGGCCTTGCTTTGGTAGGTATTGCGTTTAGTGTTTGTTTGTCTTACTTTTCCATGAGTGTTTTTTTTTTCTTATTTCACAATACAATGAAAACGTTATTAAGACTGTGGTAATTCTGTCATTACATGTGAAACGCGATGAGTTGTATGTAAAAGTTGTCGAAGTATGCCTTAACATGTGTTATATTGATTGTAATCATGCGGTAGAAATAACGGATAAAACGCTGCCATGTGTAAACTCTTAAGCGAAGTTATATGCTGTCCTAAAACTGTTTGATTTGTATATGCAAAATGCATATTCATTTCGTCAATTGAGTTATTCTGTTACTGATAAAAGATTACATTTATTACGTTTGTAAATGAAAATCGTTTATATACTTACCTCCTTTTGTAATCGAAAAATCCCTCGGTGTAACGGTATCTGTAAATTCCCCGATATAACGAACACGGATACATCATTGGCTACAGTAAAAAATGTCGTTTTTCATTAAAAACACAACCCAGGAAATACCTCAGGTTTCGTCATAGATTCCATTCAACTGAAGAATGTAGCCCTTCACCTCCCCTACACACTCCAGGAGCCACGGAATGAGGGTTTCGTTGTGTTTACTAATGAGGGAATGATATCTATAAATAACTCTGACACACTCTGCTATCTGTTGTAGGAACACATTTGTCACCGAGCATACCATTAAAATAATAACAGCAGATGAAAAAATCGTATAATTACACACATCATATAATTAATGTCCATTAAATTTATAGCTACAGCTGCCAAAGAGAAACGAGCAAACAGGCACAGTGTTCAACCCTGTCCTTGCACAACTATAAAAGAGATTGAATTAAAAGTAATCCCTTTTCAAAACATCTCGACCTCACGACAGCGAGTAAATCCTACACGCGACCTCATGTCATCTTACCTTCCCCACTTCCCCTCTTCCAACCTCCCCTCCTTCCCCTCAGAGTACTTTCCTCCCCCCCCCTCAGGATACTTCCCTTCCTCCCCTCCCCTCTCTCTTCCCCTGCCTTTCTCCCCGACCCTCCAGTCCCCCTCCACAACCTCCAACCCCAGTCTTCCCCCAACACCTACTTCTCAGAAAAAAAAACTTTTCCCCTCCTCAAACCTCTCCGATCGCCTTCTCACCTTTAACAACCCCCGCGCCACGCCACTCCCCCTTCACATAACACACTTTTCCGCCTCCCCCTCCCCGCCCAACGTACTCCTCGCCCAATTACCCTCCCCCCCTCCACACACACCACACCCCTTCCTCTTCTCAATCCTCCCCAATGCCTCTCCCTTGTAGACCTTCGTATTCTCTCCATAATCCCCCTCCCCCCACTGCCTCCTCCACCCCTTCAGAATATCCCTTTCCCTCCACCTCCCTTCCTCTTCAACCTCTCTTACTTCCAACTGTCGTCCCGGTCTTGTTATGTAAGGGAGAGTGAGAGAGAGAGAGATAGATAGATAGATAGAGAGAGAGAGAGAGAGAGAGAGAGAGAGAGAGAGAGAGAGAGAGAGAGAGAGAGAGAGAGAGAGAGAGAGAAGTAATAAACCAGACAGAGAGGGAGAGAAATGGAGGGAAAGAGAAGAAGTAGAGAATGAAGATAGACGAGAGAGAGAGAGGACGAGATAGATTTAGATAGAGAGATAGATATAGAGATATGAGAGAGAGAGACAGTGATAAAGAGCTATCTGAAAGAAAGAAAGAAAAAAACGAGAGAGAGAGAGAGAGGAGAGAGAGAATTATATTCCGAGTCGGCCAGTTGCGGTAGAGAGAGAGAGAGATAAAGAAAAGGAGAGATAGAGAGGAAGAGAGAGAGAGAAAGAGAAGAATGGAGAGAGGGGGGTAGATATATAGATGAAGAATAAGACGAAGAGGGAAAGGGAGGAGGAGAGAAAGAGAAAGAGAGAGAACGAGTAGGCATTAAAGCATCTCCATAGTTATTGAATAAAATAAATTAATAAAAATGTCACTGGAATATTAGATTCCTAATCACATATTATAAAAACGTTTTTCGATATCATTACAAGTGGATCAACATTTTTATATGAGATTTAGATTATTTGTATTAAGGTTAACAGTAGTGCTATCATAGTCCCTGATAAAAACACTAATTTCAGCACTGATGTAGAACAATTATCCGTAGTTTTCAGTCATTTGTAATTGTACTCTGCCACTGTAAATTAAGACTAAAACGACGTCATGACGTGTAAAGAGAAAAAGATGTGTCACTATTTCAATAACTCACATTGGTATTTTCCCCTTGTTAAAAAAGAAAAGAAAAAAAGCAAAGGAAAATAGCGGTTGAAAGTCTCAAAGTATCCCCTATACTTCTGAACGACACATGTTAATTAAGAGTGATATTGAATCCGGATGCACTGTTCTTGTCTGTTCTAGCCGATGTATATTATCATGTTCTTTATATATATATATATGTTCATATATATATTTGATATATATATATATATTCATATATACTATATATCTACACACACAGATATACACACAAACCATATATATATATATATATATGTGTGCTGTGGGTTATGTGTGTGTGTGTTGTTGTCGTAGTGTGTGAATGTGTGTGTCGTGTGTTTAGTGCAATCTTGTTGTGCGTGTAGAAGTTGAGCGCTTTCTTCTATTTTCTATCTATGTGATCTGTTGCGTGTGCGTGTGCGTGTGCGTGTGCGTGTGCGTGTGCGTGTGCTGTGCGTGTGCGTGTGCGTGTGCGTGTGTGTATGTGTGTGTGACCTTAGCAGCAAAACCTTCTTAGTTCTGTCCTGGTAGAGTCGTCGTTTCGTGAATACGACTTGGAATCCGTTTCTTGCGGCGAGTTCTTACGGCGGGAAGGCGCTCCTCTGACACGGACCGTTGCCTCTCGAACGACCTCGATAAGGCAGGCATCAAAACTGATATTGTGGAGCATTTGGGCCGAAGTTCTGTCCTCAAAATGTTATCGTTGGAGGATGTTATATGAGTTTCTGGGGGTTCTGGAACGATGAGGTGGCGCTTTTTTCTTTCTTTCTCTTTTGTCTTTCTTTATTTCCGTATTTCCTTTTTTTCTGTCTATCTGTTTTCTCTCTCTCTCTCTCTCTCTCTCTCTCTCTCTCTTTCCCCTCTCTCTCTCTCTCTCTCTCTCTCTCTCTCTTTCTCTTTCCTCTCTCTCTCTTTCTTTTCTCTCCCTTCCTCTCTTTTCTCGTTCTCTTTCTTTTCTCCCTCTCTATCTCTCTCTCCTTCTCTCTTTCTCTCTTTTCTTTCTTTGTCATTTCTCTCTCTCTCTCTCTCTTTCTCTATCGCTGCTCCTCTCTCCTTCTCTCTTCTCTCTCTCTCTCTCTCTCTCTCTCTCTCTCTCTCTCTTTCCCCTCTCTCTCTCTCTCTCTCTCTCTCTCTCTCTTTCTCTTTCCTCTCTCTCTCTTTCTTTCTCTTTCTTCCTTTCTATTTCTCTCTCTCTTTCTTTTCTCCCTCTCTATCTCTCTCTCCCTCTCTCTTTCTCTCCTTTTCTTTCTTTGTCTTTCTTTCTCTCTCTGTCTCTCTCTCTCTCTCTCTCTCTCTCTCTCTCTCTCTCTCTCTCTCTCTCTCTCTCTCTCTCTCTCTCTCTCTTTTTATCTCTCTTCTCATCTCTCATTCCTCTCTCTCTCTTCTCTCTTCTCTCTGACTCGACTCTCTCTCCTCAGTCTCTCGTCTTGTCTCTCTCTCTTTCTCTGTCTTCTGTCTATGTCTGTTTCTCTCTCTCTCTCTCTCTCTCTCTCTCTCTCTCTCTCTCTCTCTCTCTCTCTCTCTCTCTCTTGCTCTCCCTCTCTTTCTCCATCTCCCTTTCTCTCTCCTTCTTTCTCTCAATTTCCGGCCCTCACTGTATCTATAATACATTTTCTTCATATGACGTTCCCAGTGGTTCGTATAAAACTCCTGCTTAAAGCTGCAAGAAGGAATGCAAAGATTTACATAGAACAATAAGACAGATTTTAGATCAAACCTGCCCAAGGTATTGAACGCTCCTTTAATTAAAGCCCGATCAAAGTGATTTAGAAGATGGCCGATGAAAGCTTTTATCAAAGATTTTCGCGCTGGACAAACTTGAGTCGAAAAACAATTATCCGGTATCAACATTTTCAAGAAAGAAAAATAACTTTGAAAACTGGCTATAAAAATAAAGATGATTTTGGTACAGGTAGATTTATAGCAACGGTGAAGTTTCTGACAGAATGTTGTGAAAGCTAGAGCAAGCACTCCCTCCCCTCGATGTACACAAATAAACAAATACACACACACAGGTCGGTACACATAGACACACAAACGCTATCAGTGCAACCTACCCAATTGATCAAATCTTTCAATATATCTTTATCCATTTTTTTAGTGTGTGTGTGTTTATACGTGTGTGTGTGTGTGTGTGTGTGTATGTGTGTGTGTGTGTGTTTATACGTGTGTGTGTGTGTGTATGTGTGTGTGTGTGTGTGTGTGTTTGTGTGTGTATGTGCGCGCGCGTGTGTGTGTGTGTGTGTGTGTGTGTGTTCATAAATTCTCCCTTTGTAAATTTGACTCCAAAAAAGAATGTGTACTTAGTTTCGGACTTGTGTAATGTATAGATATCTACAAAAGCATTTATCTATTCATCTAGCGTGTATCTGTAGTTCCAAAACTGAAATTCGGAATAGCAGAAGACTAAGTCGTTTTTTTTTTTCTTCTTCTTCTAAAGATTCGTACTTTGTATTGGACTTTTTATTCTAGAGAAATTACCAGCCACCTCCAGACCCAACAGATCTCGTGGTCGTAATTGGGTGACAGACCAACAGAGCGTGTGGCGGACTTTGGCGACTGGGAAGGAGAGACCTCGTGAGAGAGAGCTGCAGGAGACGGGAGAGAAAGAGAAAGAAAGACAGAATAAAAGGTGGAGAGTGAGAGTAAAAGGAAGAAAGGAAAAGATAAAGGGAGGGAGGAGAAATAGTGAGGGGGGTGGGTAGGGAAAATAAAGTATGAGAGATAGGTAGGGATAAATAGAGAGAGAGAAAGCTGGTGAGAGAGATAATGAGAAAGGGAGAGAGAGGGGGGGGAGGGAGAAGAGAGAGAAAGAGAGAGAGAGAGAGAGAGAGAGAGAGAGAGAGAGAGAGAGAGAGAGAGAGAGAGAGAGAGAGAGAGAGAGAGAGAGAGAGAGAGAGAGAAAGCTAATCAAAGTTAAAAAACTTTAAAACTAATTCTCGAAGTTGACAAATAATCAATGTGAATGATTACTGAGCACAAAATAATACGTGAAATAACATGATACTCGTACTGTGAACTACAGCAGAAAAGTAATGTCGTAGCTGCAACATAGATTCTTTTTTTTCTTTCTTTCTTTCTTTTTTTACTTTGAAATGATAAATCCTTTAAAAAACGCAATAAATTTCTGCCGCTGTCAATAATGTTAACATATTCCCTTTGTTCTGTTCAACTGTTGATCTCTGAGAATGGAATGTGTTTATGTTTAGTTATTGATGCAGCTTTTCGTGCATGATAGCAACTAGAATGTAGTTTACATGTTAATACGATTTCCTAAACGCACGCGCACACACACAAACAGATAGATAGATAACCAGACAGATAACGGTCTCTGTTCCCTAAACTGAAGAGGAAAATTGTTATGGGTGTATGCATGACAAGTACTAGATATGCAATGGATTCACTGAATAAGGATGCAGCATATATGACGGAATAAGATGGATAAGAAAGACGTAAAAAATCAGTAAAATGGTTAATATGTAATATAATGTTATACTAACACTGCTCCACATCGATAAATTCTCGAAAACTATTGCAGACAGATAACTTTTATTATTATCGAGAAACTAACATCCTTTTCCAGGAAATCCTTTTAGTTTCTCTTAGATAATGATTAAAAGGAAAACAATATGAAATCATGGCTTCAAAGTATAAACATCAACGTTACACTTTTCCTAAAATCAGGAAAACCAATATTGAACGAAAATAGGAGATTTTTTTTTCTTTTCTATAATTCATAATCTAGTAATCAACTGATAAAACATTATTCAAAATATTTCATCCCATTGTTGGTAATGCATTCAAAGAATCGAAAACAGAAATGCAGCTTCAATATCCCCCCCTCTGTCATATCATAGTAGCTTAAAAAATCGCATGTTTTTTCATTATGCTGACAGACCACTCACTGTACTTCATCAGCATCACGAATATTGCCTAACTAACTGCCTATAACTGCTTATTGACCTGGTGATGACGGTGTTTCCCGAAAATGAGTTCACTCCACCCTTTTGCAAATCCAGTTTCGTGGAATTGTTATGCTGGCATTATCAACAGAAATGCCATTTGGTGTGCATGTTGATAGCCATTGGCTCTGCTAACTCAGGGCTCTTCCAGTCCCTGATGACACTGTGCCGGTGACGAGAAAGTTTTAGCATGCGCGTCCCAATCAGGGTTCAGCTGAACACAAGCTTAAAATGTATCATTTTATCATGGGCACGTAATACCAGATTAAGAAAATCTATGATATATTTTGTAGCAATTTCTTATAAATGCCACGGATATAAATTTCAAGATAAAAAGGACCTTTAAGAAGACTTTAAGATGTCAAATTCACTCCCGACCTTCATACACCCACTAATTCTCACCTCCCTCCCAACTTCCCGTAAAACCGCCGGAAACAAAACAAACTGATAGCTCTAATCGCTTTGCTTCTCTTTTCTCTTTGGCTCCTAGCTTTAGCTTTCTTAGCTAGCTTTAGCTTAGCTCCTTATCATTTTCTAGCTTAGCCTTCCTTAGCTTAGCTTTATAAGGCTTTTCTTAGCATTATAGATCTCTTAAGTCTTTTTCTTCTTTGCTCTAGTCGAGCTTACTTTTTCGTTTAAAAACTGAGTAAACACTAAACTGATAGCTTCGGGTTACACAAACCCTTTTCGTTTATATAAGAATGTATAAGAAGAAAAAATAAGACTTTTATTCCTTGTGTATTTTTTCATTTTTTGTTTTTTTTTGTATATTTTTCCGGTATTCTGTGTATTTCTGTATATGTAATACATATTGTGTGTGTTTATATATATATATATATATATATATATATGTGTGTGTGTGTGTGTGTGTGTGTGTGTGTGTGTGTGTGTGTGTGTGTGTGTGTGTGTGTTCGTATATATATATATATATATATATATATATATATATATATATATATATATATGGTACATATATATATATATATATATATATATATATAGATAATATATATCTAAAATATATATATATATATTTATATTCATATATATTATATTTTATTTAATTTATTTATATGCACACACACACACACACACACACACACACACACACACACACACACACACACATATATATATATATATACATATATATATTTATATAAACATCTTCTTCTTCTCAGCTTGTAAGGGTCTGTAGTTGGACATAAGCCTTCCCCAATTCTTTCCATCTTTGCCGATCCAGCGCTATTCTGTGCCAGTTCCTTTGATGGTTTAAATTCATTGAGAAGTGATAGGCCTAACCCACCGAGCGCTGGCCCAATGCGAATTGGCGGGTGATCAATTCTTTGCCTGGCATCTCAGAAGAAGCCTCTCCAACTTCGTTGAACTACTTGGTACAGCCTCCTTCCTCATTGAACACATGCAAGCCTCTGCACTGCGGCAAGGTGATTGATCGTAACAAATGATATATACATATATATATATATATATATATATATATATATATATAAAAGTAATAATAATAATCGTTGATTGTATCGCAGCCTTCATACGCCGCGGCCACCCTCTGAACCAACTTCTATCCGTATACAGAAATCTGCAGCATACAACTGAGGGCCCCCGGGTGGGCGCAGGTCACAGTGCGCGTGGGTGGGGACAGCAGCTTCAGGCCAAACTGTCTACAGTGAGGATCTTAGTGAAGCTCGCGCGAGCGCGAGGTGAGGCCAAGGGCGTTAAGGCGTCTGTCATAGCCGGTCGTAGCGCAGGACCGAGAATAAATCTGGCTTGCCCTTATTTCACTCGTTACCCTCTCGATTGTAGCAGCTGGGCGCGCGCGGTGAGGTGGGGGACCAGGCAGGGGACGGGCGTAGATCAGTTTGGCAAGATGAGTAGCCACTGTAGATATTTTGAACTGCTCTGTGGACAGTGGCGACACCAAGGAACTGTGAGGCGACGCTCAGCCACGCGTGTGAAGCTTGTACGAGGCAGCATCTCACGATGTCTCTGACGTGCTGTGTCCAGGATAGCTTTCCGTCGATTGTGACGACCGAGCAACTTGGTAGCAGCAGACTACGTCGAGAGCGAATGGTTGTCCAGCATGAGGTTGGCGTGGATGCGGGGATAGTGGAGAATCGAACTGCTTCACGACCGATTTCTGGCGGTTTAGTGAATTAGTGACGTGGTTTGTGGTGGTCCAGGAGAGGAGGTTATCGAGGTGCCGCTGGATGGCAGAGTGGTCAGGGCAGGAATTGTCGATGGGCGGCGGTGAATGGTCAAGTCATCCCACGTATTTCCTGAACGATGCTCGGTGCCCAGGAGCGGGGGGCCGTCGTTAATACTGATGATAATGAGGAAGCACAGGGGGCCCATTTTAGTTAGTCCCCTGGGGACACTCCGCCACGGAGTGGCATGAGAACGCTATGATACTTGACCCTGCACTGCACGCGACGGCCAGTTCCTGCTGGAGAGAAGTCATGCCAGCCAGGGTTTGGAGCCACTCCCGAATGCCCATGGAAGCTGCTGCTTTTTGAGATGACCTTTTTGGGTGTGGTCCACTAGGTCGAAGGCTTTCCTACTGAATCTATATATGCTGGTGACTAAGGATATGCGTCTATGTCGAGGTGGGCAAGATAAGTCGAGAAGCTGAATAGGCATGTGTCTAGAGGAGGAGCGCATGTATGCCGAACATGCCGGTCTGTCAACGCTATATATTTATTTGTATCCGTATAATATATATATAAATATATCTATATATATATTATATATGTATATGCAATATATCTATATATAAAATATATTATATTCATATATGCATATAGTGTAATTATTATATTATTATAGTAATTATTATATTATACAATATATATATATATAATATATAATATATATTAAAAAATTTTAAATAAAAAAAAATTAATTTAATAACTTAAAAAAATTTTTTATGTTATATACAAATATGCATATAGAGGATTTATATATTATATATAATAGTATATACTGTTATATATAGATATATATAATAAAATATATATATATATTCAAGGATAAGCCGGAGATGAAAGTGTATTTAAAGATATATGTATATATATATATATATACTATATATATATATATATATATAAGTGAGAGTGTATATATAAATATACATGTATATATATATTAAATATAAATATATATATATATATATATATAATATATATATATATATATATATATATATGATTGATATAACATTATATATGGTATATATATTATAATTATATATACGTTATAGAGATTTATATATTTATATAATATATATATCATATATATATATATATATATATATAAAATATATATATATAAACCTATTAATAAATATATTATTTATATATACACACACATATATATATATATATATGTATATATATATATATATATATATATATATATATATATATATATATATATGTGTGGTGTGTGTGTGATGTGTGTGTAATGTGTTTCATATATATAATATATTTAAAAATATATATATATATATATATATATATATATATATATATATATATATATATATATATATATATATATATATATATATATATACACACATATGTATGTATATATATGTATGTGTATGTATATGTGCATGTGTGTCTGTGTGCGTGCGCGCGCTTCAATATGCTTATCATCACACTGGCGTCTGACCTTTTGACCTTTACATTTTTTTCTTTGCGTCTAGACCCCCCTTCTTCTAGCCCAAGTCCCTTCTGCCAGAACATGTTTAAACGTCGTTTTTAAATAGACTCGAGAGCATTCAATTTTAATTTGTTTGGCCTTTTGATTCTGTCCATCGCTGTTTATTGATCTATTTATTTATTTGTTTTATTTAATATAATCGGAAGGCCATGAAAGGTCTTTTTCTTTGTTTGTTATCTTGCTTCCTTTCTTCTTTCATCTTGTACCTCCTCCCCCACTACCGCTCTCTCCATTACTACCCCCCCCCCCTCTCTCTTCACATCTTTCACCATCTCTCCAACTCTATCTCTTCCTCTGTCTTCTTCTGTTTCCTTCTCTACCTTTCTCTTTCCATCTCTCACCATCTCTCCATCTCCTTCTCGTCCAATCTTTTCCTCTCTCTTACCCTCACAACACTTCCTTTCTTACTCCCCTTAATACCCACCTCTCCTATCTCCCTCCCTCTCCTCTCCTCCTTCTTTATCGTCTCTCCAACACCACCACCAATTACCCCCTTAATCCTCTCCCTTCCCTCCCTCCCCCCTGTCCCTCCCCTTCTTCCCCACCCCCTCCCCTCTTTACCCCTTTTACGAAAGCGAGAAGACAAATATGTGTAAGAAAAGTTATGCTGGAAACTTAGTGACTGAAGAGAGAGGTGAGCTGAGCTTATCTCTCCTCCTGCTCTCTCCCCTTAAAGCCTTCTCTTCCTACCTGCTCACTTCCTTCCTTCGTTCTTCTGTTGCTATCCAGCTCCACTTCTTTAGCCTTTGTTTTATTTCCTCCTTTCTTTGTTCAGTGCTTAAGGTATTTTTTTCCCTCTCTTATTATTTGGTCAGTGTTTCTTTCTTCTTCTTCCTTTCTCTTCCTCATCCTTTTTCTTTGTCCCCTTCAGCTTGCCCTATTCTTTTGCTCATGTTTTTCTTGCTATTTGTCACATCATTATTATCATCATTATACTATTTGAAACCATCATTAGTGTTGATGTCATCATCATCATTACTATTTTTATCATTATCATTTATCATTATTATTTTCATTATAATACCTACTATCATTATTTTTTGTTATTGTTATTAATGTCATTATTTCAATCATTGTTATTGCCATCATTATCATCGTCATTGTTGTTATCATCAATATTATCATTGTCATTATTATCATTAATAATATTAATAATATTTTTAGTGTCGTTATTACTGAACTGTAATGATAATGATATCAATAATGATGAAGATAATCATAATAAAATGATAATGACAATGATGATAGCATTGATGATAATGATAATAGTGGTAACAAAAATGACGGAAAATAACATTGATAATAATGATAATGACATCATCATTATCATCAACATCGATATTTTTAATCATCACAGTCACCATCATTGTTTTCATTATAACATCTTATAATATTTTTTATTATCATTTTCAATTATCATTATCATCGTTGTATCAATTATTATCATATTTATCATCACCATTATCATCCTCATTATTACCAACAAATGGAAATATTCCTCATTGTAATATATGGTTAATCAAGAACAAAGGAAGAATGTATAGTGACTGTAAACTTATTTTGCAGTTCGATACCAATTGCCTTATTTGTTTATCTTTTAATGTTATTGATATACATGTTATTGATCCAGTAATATGTTTTTATCTTCATTATATACATTTCTCTTTCAGTAACCCCTATTTCTCTCTCTCTCTCGTTTTCTCTCTGTCTATCTGTCTTTCTATCTCTCTCCCTCTCTTTTGTCTCTGTCTCTGTCTGTCTTTCTCTCTCTCTCTCTCTCTTTCTGTCTTTCTATGTCTCTCTCTCTCTCTCTCTCTCTCTCTCTCTCTCTCTCTCTCTCTCTCTCTCTCTCTCTCTCTCTCTCTCTCTCTCTCTCTTTCTCTCTCTCTCTATTTATCTTTCTATATCTATCTATCTATCTCTATCTATCTATTTCTCCCTCTCTTGCTCTCTCTGTCAAATTAATGCATGTAGATTAGACTACCCACAAGTGCCTTGTTAATTAAGACAATGGCTCGTGAATGCTTATGGGAACAGGTAACCCTGGTTTGAAGCTCATTGTAACCTAAACTTTTTGGTCGAAATTATAATATTAACATACAGGCATACATACCTGCAATGTATGCATGTTTGTTGTTATTTACGTTGATGGACGAGTGTGTGAAAGATAGAAGTAACTGAAAAAGAAAAATATAGAAATAGAAAAGAATAGTTATATTGATGATCATGATAACAGTATCAATAACGATGATAAAATAGTAAAATAATACTGATAATTAAAAAAAATTAAAATAAAAAAAGATAAAACTAATAATTTATATTATTGTAAGTAATCTTAGTGATGAGGATCAATAAATGATAAGGATAATAGATAATAAATGATAATTTGATAATTTTATTACTACTACATAATACTACTACTGAGCACTACTACTTATTTTTGTTTTGTCATTAAGAAAATGGCCTGCAATCATCCCCATAGGGCCATACCCACACAGCCACATATTAGTTAACCGATGATCGAGTTCCTCTAATGCGCAACAGAGCAGATCGAAGAAGCGAGAAAGACAGACATGGATGGCTCCCGTTTTTTTTTTTTTTTTTTCTTTCTTTTTTTTTTGTTTTTTGTTTTTCTTCGTTTTTTTTTTTCTTTTTTTTTTCTTTTTTTTACATGATAGGCGGCACCACGTCTAAGAAAATACGGCTCTTTAGTTGCTGCTTTTTTTCTGACTTGACAGTAGGCACCATGTCTAAGAAAATAAACGGCTTTTTGGTTGCTGTTTCTTTTTTTCTGACATGGCAGGCGACACCTCATCCAAGTAAAAACATGGCCCCTTGTTGTTGTTGTTTTTTCTGACATGACAGGCGACACCTCATCCAAGTAAAAACATGGCCCCTTGTTGTTGCTTTTTTCTGACCCGGGCAGGCGACAACCTATCTATAAAAACATAGCGCCTTGTTGTTTCTGAACAGAAACAGCACACCTCATCCAATAAAAACAGGCCCTCTAGTTTTTTTTTTCTGACATAACAGGCGACACCTTATCTTAGTAAAAACGTAGCTCCTTGTTTTTTTCTGACATGACAGGCGACACCTCATCCAAGTAAAAACATGGCCCCTTGTTGTTTTTTCTGACATGAGAGGCGACACCTCATCCAAGTAAAAACATGGCCCCTTGTTGTTTTTTTCTGACATGACAGGCGACACCTCATCCAAGTAAAACATAGCTCCTTGTTTTTTCTGACATGACAGGCGACACCTCATCCAAGTAAAACATAGCTCCTTGTTTTTTTCTGACATGACAGGCGACACCTCATCCAAGTAAAAACATAGCTCCTTGTTGTTGTTGTATTTCTGACATGACAGGCGACACCTTATCCAAGCAAATACAAAGCTCCTCGGTTGCTGTTTTTTCCTGACATAACAGGCGACACATCCCCAAGAAAATACATAGCTCTTTTATAACATGACAGGTCGCACCATATCCATGAAAGGACGTAGCTTTTTGGATGTTGTTTTTATCTGACATTACAGGCGGCAACTCATCTAAGCAAATACATAGCTCCTTGTTTTTTTTTTTTTTTTTTTTTTCTCTCTCACTTTAACATAACTCTGCTCCTGCTACTCCTACTTCTATTGCTTATAATTCTACTACCAATAAATAACAGCAAAGGTCATGATATATTAAAATATGTAAATCTAGCATATATATATATCGTCATCTTCCAGACAAATAGACAAAAAGGATTTCCCAGAGCTGCCATAAACCAAAAAATGAGAAAGGATAGTATCAAGCTCTCTACATGACTATAGATTATTTATACAAGCAAAAATGCTGTTTGTGGCTACGAGTGACGTGTATGGAATGGCTCGGCTTTAGAAGGATCTTACAGGATTTAAGATAAAGTGTCTTGGCCTTTTTATCCGTCTGTCTGTATGCTTGTTTGTTTGTTTGTTTGTTTCTCTCTCTTATCTCTCTCTCTCTTTCCTCTCTTCTCTTACTCGACTCCTCTATCTCTCTCTCTCTCTTTCTCTCTCTCTCTATTTATCTTTCTATATCTATCTATCTATCTCTATCTATCTATTTCTCCCTCTCTTGCTCTCTCTGTCAAATTAATGCATGTAGATTAGACTAACCACAAGTGCCTTGTTAATTAAGACAATGGCTCGTGAATGCTTATGGGAACAGGTAACCCTGGTTTGAAGCTCATTGTAACCTAAACTTTTTGGTCGAAATTATAATATTAACATACAGGCATACATACCTGCAATGTATGCATGTTTGTTGTTATTTACGTTGATGGACGAGTGTGTGAAAGATAGAAGTAACTGAAAAAGAAAAATATAGAAATAGAAAAGAATAGTTATATTGATGATCATGATAACAGTATCAATAACGATGATAATAATATTTAATAATAATGATAATTATAATAATGATAAAGATAAAACTAATAATTGTGATAATAATGGTAGTAATCATAGTGATGATGATAAAGAAAATGATAATGATAATGAGAGTAATAAAATGATAATGTTGATAATTTTATTACTACTACTATGACTACTACTACTACTACTACTACGTTATTTTTGTTTTGTCATTAAGAAAATGGCCTGCAATCATCCCCATAGGGCCATACCCACACAGCCACATATTAGTTAACCGATGATCGAGTTCCTCTAATGCGCAACAGAGCAGATCGAAGAAGCGAGAAAGACAGACATGGATGACTCCCGTTTTTTTTTTTTTTTTTTTTTTTCTTCTTTTTTTTTTGTTTTTTTTTTTTTCTTCTTTTTTTTTTCTTTTTTTTTTCTTCTTTTTTTCCATGATAGGCGGCACCACGTCTAAGAAAATACGGCTCTTTAGTTGCTGCTTTTTTTCTGACATGACAGTAGGCACCATGTCTAAGAAAATAAACGGCTTTTTGGTTGCTGTTTTTTTTTTTCTGACATGGCAGGCGACACCTCATCCAAGTAAAAACATGGCCCCTTGTTGTTGTTTTTTTCTGACATGACAGGCGACACCTCATCCAAGTAAAAACATGGCCCCTTGTTTTTTTCTGACATGGCAGGCGACACCTTATCTTAGTAAAAACATAGCTCCTTGTTTTTTCTGACATGACAGGCGACACCTCATCCAAGTAAAAACATGGCCCCTTGTTTTTTTCTGACATAACAGGCGACACCTTATCTTAGTAAAAACGTAGCTCCTTGTTTTTTTCTGACATGACAGGCGACACCTCATCCAAGTAAAAACATAGCTCCTTGTTTTTTCTGACATGACAGGCGACACCTCATCCAAGTAAAAACTTGGCTCCTTGTTGTTTTTTCTGACATGACAGGCGACACCTCATCCAAGTAAAAACATAGCTCCTTGTTTTTTCTGACATGACAGGCGACACCTCATCCAAGTAAAAACATAGCTCCTTGTTTTTTTCTGACATGACAGGCGACACCTCATCCAAGTAAAAACATAGCTCCTTGTTGTTGTTGTATTTCTGACATGACAGGCGACACCTCATCCAAGCAAATACAAAGCTCCTCGGTTGCTGTTTTTTCCTGACATAACAGGCGACAGATCCCCAAGAAAATACATAGCTCTTTTATAACATGACATGTCGCACCATATCCATGAAAGGACGTAGCTTTTTGGATGTTGTTTTTATCTGACATTACAGGCGGCAACTCATCTAAGCAAATACATAGCTCCTTGTTTTTTTTTTTGTTTTTTTTTTCTCTCACTTTAACATAACTCTGCTCCTGCTACTCCTACTTCTATTGCTTATAATTCTACTACCAATAAATAACAGCAAAGGTCATGATATATTAAAATATGTAAATCTAGCATATATATATATCGTCATCTTCCAGACAAATAGACAGAAAGGATTTCCCAGAGCTGCCATAACACAAAGAAATGGAGAAAGGAGTAGTATCAAGGGCTCTCTACATGACTATAGATTATACAGCAAAAAGTGCTGTTTGTGGCTCGTGTGACGTGTATGGAAATGGCTGCGGCTTTAGAAGATCGTTTAGCAGGAATTTAAGATAAAGTGTCTTGGCCTTTTTATCCGTCTGTCTGTATGCTTGTTTGTTTGTTTGTTTGTTTCTCTCTCTCTATCTCTCTCTCTCTTTCTCTCTCTCTTTATCTCTCTCTCTTTCTCTCCCTCCTTCTCTCTCTCTCTCTCTCTCTCTCTCTCTCTCTTTCTCTCTCTCTCTCCCTCTCTCCCCTCCCTCTCTCTCTCTCTCGCCCACACCCACACACCCACACCCACACACACACACACAAACGCACAACCACGCGTACACAGACACACACATTTATAATAATAATCATAAAAATTATAAAATTGATAATGATAGGCATGAAAATAATAAACACTGATAATGATGATTATAAAAATAATGAAACTGATAATGAGGATGAATAAAATAATGGTAAAAGTTATAACAGTAATAATGTTGAAGATAATATCAATACTAATGATGTCGATAATAACAATAACAATAAAGCAATAGGTACAGATATAATCATAACAATAATGATTATTGTAATAACAATAACATTAATGACTTTAGTAATGATGATAATCACAATAGCAGTAATTGTAGTAGTGACAGTAGCAGAATAAGAATAAGGAAAAATATGCAAATCTTAATTACACTACACAAAGAAAAAAAAAATATTCACACGCATGTACCCCCCCCCCCCCACCTCCTTCCCCCGTCAGTGAAGACGCGGGCCGAAACACACATACAGATAAGTAACAAGAATAAAAAAAAAAAAACTAGTTCGCACATTGTTGATCGTCGCCGCGATAACATATTACATGTCGCCGCAATTCGTATGTAGAGTTGGAAAAAAAATGTATTTATTCATAGAGAATCTACTTCTACGCGTAGACCACTCAAACCCATCTACCCCAGGAACATAGAGGTTATTTTCCCCCGGTGTTGCCTTTCCACCTTGTGATACTTTTTTTCCCCCTGTGATACATATCCCCCTTTCCCTTTGCTGTGGTAATATAACACCACATCGCGGTCTCTTCTCGTCGCCACTGGCAGTGCGATGCTATCTTGTTGTGGGCTCAACGCTGGTCCCACGCAAACGCTGTGGCATATTGCATTTTCCTTTATCGTGGTAGAACCAATAAACTTTCGCCGCACTTGGTAGATGTATCTTTCGAAGTATTAAACATGTCAGGTTAATAAAGGAGGGTATTTGTTGTTTATT
>NW_028234409.1:40626895-40629395 GCF_977035675.1 Penaeus japonicus
TCCTTCCCTCCCTCTCCCTAAGCTCTCCTCTTTCCTCCCCCCTCCCCTCCCAATGGCTACCCTCTCTCCCTTCTCCTCACAATGCCTTCCCTTTCCCCTTCCTCCTCCTCCTTCCCCTCCCTTTGTCTCCCTTTACCCCTCCCTCTCCTCCTTCCTCCTCCCTCCCTTCGCCCGCCTCCTCCCCTTCCATTCGCTACCCTCCCCCCCTCTCCCCTCGCCCCAATGCCTTCCTTTCCCCCCTCCCTCCGCTCCTCTCCCTCCCTCCTCCTCCCCCTCCCTCCCTCCCCCCTCTCCCCTCACCCTCTCCTCCCAATGCCTTCCTCTCCCCCCTCCCTCCGCTCCTCCTCCCCCTCCCTCCCTCCCTACCCCCTCTCCCCTCGCCCTCTCCTCCCAATGCCTTCCTTTCCCCCCTCCCTCCCTCCCTCCCCCCTCTCCCCTCGCCCTCTCCTCCCAATGCCTTCCTTTCCCCCCTCCCTCCGCTCCTCCTCCCCCTCCCTCCCTCCCTCCCCCCTCTCCCCTCGCCCTCTCCTCCCAATGCCTTCCTTTCCCCCCTCCCTCCCTCCCTCCCCCCTCTCCCCTCTCCCTCTCCTCCCAATGCCTTCCCCCCCCCCCTCCCTCCGCCCCCCCTCCCCCTCCCTCCGCTCCTCCCCCCCCTCCCTCCGCTCCTCCTCCCCCTCCCTCCCTCCCTCCCCCGTCTCCCCTCGCCCTCTCCTTCCAATGCCTTCCTTTCCCCCCTCCCTCCGCTCCTCCTCCCCTCTCCCCTCCCTCCCTACCCCTCCTCCCCCTCCTCGCCTCCTCCTCCCACTGCCTTCCTTCCCCCCCTCCCTCCCTCCCTCCCCCCTCTCCCCTCTCCCTCTCCTCCCAATGCCTTCCTTTCCCCCCTCCCTCCGCTCCTCCTCCCCCTCCCTCCGCTCCTCCTCCCCCTCCCTCCGCTCCTCCTCCCCCTCCCTCCGCTCCTCCTCCCCCTCCCTCCCTCCTCCTCCCCCTCCCTCCCTCCCTCCCCCCTCTCCCCTCGCCCTCTCCTCCCAATGCCTTCCTTTCCCCCCTCCCTCCGCTCCTCTCCCTCCCTCCTCCTCCCCCTCCCTCCCTCCCTCCCCCCTCTCCCCTCGCCCTCTCCTCCCAATGCCTTCCTTTCCCCCCTCCCTCCGCTCCTCTCCTTCCCTCCTCCTCCCCCTCCCTCCCTCCCTCCCCCCCTCTCCCCTCGCCCTCTCCTCCCAATGTCTTCCTTTCCCCCCCTCCCCTCCTCCTTCCCCCCTCTCCCCTCTCCCTCCCTCCCCTCCTTTCCCCCCCTCCCTCCCCTCCTCCTCCCCCTCCCCCCTCCCCTCCCCTCCTCCTCTCCCTCCTCCCCCCTCCCTCCCTCCCTCCCCCCTCTCTATCCTCGCCCTCTCCTCCCAATGCCTTCCTTTCCCCCCTCCCTCCGCTCCCTCTCCTCCCTCCCTCCTCCTCCCCCTCCCTCCCTCCCTACCCTCTCCCCCCCCCCCCTCGCCCCAATGCCTTCCTTTCCCCCCTCCCTCCGCTCCTCTCCCTCCCTCCTCCTCCCCCTCCCTCCCTCCCTCCCCCCTCTCCCCTCGCCCTCTCCTCCCAATGCCTTCCTTTCCCCCCTCCCTCCCTCCTCCTCCCCCTCCCTCCCTCCCTCCCTCCCCCTCTCCCCTCGCCCTCTTATCCCCCCTCCCTGCCTTCCCTTCCCCCCTCCCCTCCTCTCCTCCCCCTCCCTCCCTCCCCCCTCTCCCCCTCCCTCCTCCCCCTGCCTTCCTTTCCCCCCTCCCTCCCTCCCTCCCCCCTCTCCCCTCGCCCTCTCCTCCCAATGCCTTCCTTTCCCCCCTCCCTCCGCTCCTCCTCCCCCTCCCTCCCTCCCTACCCCCTCTCCCCTCGCCCTCTCCTCCCAATGCCTTCCTTTCCCCCCTCCCTCCCTCCCTCCCCCCTCTCCCCTCGCCCTCTCCTCCCAATGCCTTCCTTTCCCCCCTCCCTCCGCTCCTCCTCCCCCTCCCTCCGCTCCTCCTCCCCCTCCCTCCGCTCCTCCTCCCCCTCCCTCCCTCCCTCCCCCGTCTCCCCTCGCCCTCTCCTTCCAATGCCTTCCTTTCCCCCCTCCCTCCGCTCCTCTCCTTCCCTCCTCCTCGCCCTCCCTCCCTCCCTCCCTCCCTCTCCATCCCTCCCTCCCTCCTCCTCCTCCTCCTCCTCCTCCTCCTCCCGTCCTTTCCATTATGGTCCCACAAGAGCTTTAACTGATTTCATAATTCTTACTGATGGGACTGGAGCTGAAAGATAACAAGGAGGAAGCTCCGTATTTCAGCCTCGTGTGATCTGATGAGAAGTCGACCAATTTCTTTTGCATGTGAATGGTTGGATTTATATCGTTCTTTTTTATCATTAAACAAAAAAATCTTTGGTTCACCGTTATTTTGTTTCCGTATGCGTTTTTTTTTTTTCTTTTTTTTTCTTTTCTTTTTTTTAGTATTTCATCGGCTTAACGACCATGGTTTTGATTTTGTTTGGCCGATTT
>NW_028234409.1:40671895-40676895 GCF_977035675.1 Penaeus japonicus
GTAGTGTTTGTGAGTGAGTTGTTAGTGAGTGTTTGGAGTGATTGAGTGTGTAGATTAGAGTGTGAGTGTGAGTGACCACCACACACACACTAACACTCACTCACACACCAGTTAGAGTTATATGTGGGTGAGTACTGGTGGAGATTGAGAGTCTGCGTGTGAGTAGATGTGTGTGATTGAGTGAGTGTGTCAGGTGAGAGAGAGACCTTTGGGTGTTAGAGATTTAGGAGTGTTTGTTAGTTATATAGAGAGTGTTTTATAGATATGAGATTGTTTTTAGATTTGTATAGTGATAGACCATATAGAGTTGGGTATATATAGTGTTATAGTTATTGAGTGAGTGATATTAGATAGGAGACAGTGTGAGGGTGAGTGTTGATTAGAGATATGAGATTTAGATATATAAATATCGATAGAGTGAGATAGGTGTGTGGGTGATAGATAGTGATAGATTTAGACGTGAGGTAGATGCTGTATTGTTATATGTATAGATAGTTATGTTATATAGATGAGGCAGATAATGTAGAGAGGTAGTAGATAGTGATAGATTTTTATATATATAGTTAGATAGTGAGATAGTTGATATGAGATAGATATAATATTACACTCTCACAACACTATTATAGTTATATTTGTTTATAGTTAAGATTGTAATTTCTATATAGGTTTTGCTGTGATTTATATAAGGATATATTTATAGTATAAATATACATTTAGATATATTTCTTATATATATTTATATTTTTTATATTTAGATAACACTATAGATACAATTAGTTACAGGTGAGGAAAGATGGCAGAAGACAGGTAACGCATTTTAAACATATATAAACACAACTTGTACCTCCCTGACCGAGAGTCTTTCCCGGGTCGTCCGATGACATACCGGCTACTAATATGTTTGTAGCCGGTGATGTTGTCCACTCTGGACGTCCCGGGAATCGGGCTGTGGCGTAAGGGATAGGTGAATTTGGTGTGGGGAGGGGTGTGGTGGGAGATCTGTTTGTGATGATTGTGTGACGTGTAGTGTGTGTTGGAGTGGTGGTGTGGGGGGGGGGGGGGGTGGGGGGGGGGGGGGGTGGGGGGGGGGGGGAGTGAGAGGTGTGCGGAGAGTGAGTGAGTGTGTGTGTTGAGGTGTGAGAGTGTGTGAGGGGTATTTGGTGTGTGGGAGGGGGGGATCTCCACTCTATTTCTACATCAACACTACCTCACTCTCTGACTCACACTACCATCACTCCATGGTGTGGGTGGTTGTGGGGGTGTGGGTGGGTCGGTTGATTTAGTGTGTGTTTGCGTGTGTGTGTGTGTGTGTGTTGTGTGTGTGGGTGTGTGGGTGTGAGTGTGGGTGTGTGGGTGTGTGGTGTGTGTTTGGGTTTGTGTTGTGTGTGTGTGATGTGGGTGTGTGTGTGTGTGGGGTGTGGGTGTGTGTGTAGTGTGTTGTGTGTGTGGTGTGGTGTGTGGGTTGTGTGTGTGTGTGTTGTGTGTCTATATTCTGTGTGGAGTGTTGTCTGTGTGTGTGTGTGTGTGTGTGTGTGTGTGGGGTGGTGGTGTGGGGGTGTTGTGTGTAAGGTGGATGGGTGGTGTTGTTGTGTGAGTGGTGTTGGGGGGAGTGTGGGTGGTTGAGGCGGGGTGGGGGGGGAGGGGTGTTGTGGGTGTGTTGTGGGTGTGTGTGTGGGTGGTGTGTGTGTGTGTGGGGTTTGTGTGTTTAAAAGTTGTTTGTTTGTGGTTGTGTGTGGGTGTGTTTGTGTGGGTGTTGTGTGTGGGTTGTGGGGGTGTGTGTGTGTGTGTTGGTGTGTGTGTGTGGTTTGAGTGTTTGAGGGGGGGGGGGGTGGGGGTGGGGGGGGGGGGGGGGGGGGTTGTGTTTTTTGTGGGTGGAGTTTGTGGTTGTGTGGTGTGTGTGTGTGTGTGTGTTTTGTGTGGTGTTGGGGGTGGGGGGGGGGGGGGGGGGGGGGGGGGGGGGGGGGGGGGGGGGGGGTTTGTTTTGGTTGGTGTAGTGTGGTGTGGAGGTGTGGTGTGTGTGTGTGTGTGTGTGTGTGTGGTGTGATTTTTTGTGAGTGTTGTGTGGTCGGAGTTGTGTGTGTGGGTTGTTGTGTGAGTGTGTGTGTGGTTGTGGTGTGGGGGGGGAGTGATGTGTGTGTGTTTGTGTGTTTGATTGTGATGGAGTGTGTGGTAGTGGGGGTTTTGGGGGTGTGGGGTGTGTGAGTGGTGTGTGGGCGTTTGGGTGTGTGGTGGTGGTGTGGGGGGGGGTGGGTGTGGGGGGGGTGGGGGGGGGTGTGGTTTATTGGGGTTGGTTTGTGGGTGTGTGTTTGTGTTGGGTGGGTGTGAGGGTTTGTGTGGGTGTGTATGTGGTGTTGTGTGGTTTGTGTTTGGGGGGTGTTTAGTGTGAGTGTGTGTTTTGGTAGTGGTGTGTGTTGTGTGGGGTGGAGTGTTGGTTGAGACTCGTGAGTGTTGTGGTGTGAGTGATAGTCGTGAGGTGGTTGGTGAATGGTTTTTGGTTGTAGAGGGGGGGGTTTATGTTGTGTGTGTTGTGGTGGGGTGGGGGTTTGATTTATTATATACATCTATATATATATATGTATATATATATATAGTATTTATATATATATATATATTTTATTTATAAATTTATACTATATGTTATGATATCTTTTATGAATATATATATATTTTATATATAATATTATATATATATATATATATATATATATGTTTATATATATATACATACATATACCTTCATTCATCATCATCATCATCATCATCAGCCTGTATCAATCCACTGCAGGACGTAGGCCTCTCTCAATCTTTTCCAGTCATTCGGTCTTGTGTCCTCTGATTCCAGTTTACTCCTGCGAATTTTGCTATTTCAATCCCGCCATCTAGTCATTGTCTTTGCCCTGGGTCTTTTGTGTCGTGTATTACCCATTCTGTTGTTTTCTTTGTCCCACCTTGTTGTCCTGTCTCCGATATATGTGTCCACCCACTGCCACTTTTTCTTTTTGATGGTCTTGAGTATAATCCTCTATACTTTTGTTTGCTGCCTGATCCATGTGGCCCTTTTCTTGTCTCTTAAGCTAACTCCTAGCATAAGCCTTTCCATTCCTCTTTGGGCGCTTACTAATTTCCTCTCGAGTGCCTTGGTCGTAGTCCATGTCTCTGATTCCATATGTTCATGACGGGGAGGACGCATTGGTCAAAAATCTTTTCTCCTTAGACATAGTGGCAGACTACTTCCGTAATATATTACTATGTTTACCGAAAGGCACTCCAACCTAGCCTGATCGCCGTTTTATCTCGGCCTTCGCAGATGTACTCGACTGAATGAGTTGCCCTAGGTATACATACTCGTTTCACTGCTTCTAGTACCTCGCCTTGTATTTGTATTTGCTTAACTGGGGGTTCGACTGTTTGAACATGACTTTAGTCTTTTTCATGTTCATTTTAAGGCCAATCTTCAGACTTTCCTTATTTAAATCGACTTATTAATTGTTGTAGTTCATCTGAAGATCTGACTCACCAAAAAGAACATATGTCATCTGCAAATCTTAGATTGCTTAAGTGCTCATTCCCTAATTTTTAATCCCTCTCTCTTTCCAATCTAACTTCTTGAATACTTACTCTAAGCAAGTTGTAAACAGCTTCGGTGAAATAGTGTCACCCTGCCTAACACCCTTTTTTATTGGTACTTTATTGGTTTCTTTGTACATTTTGATGGTCGCTTTACCATCTCTCTCTATATATATCCTCTAATAATCTGCAATATATTTCCTCTACTCCTTGTTTACGAATTGCATCTAGTACTGCTGCTATCTGTACTGAGTAAAATGCTTTTTCATAATCTACAAATGTCATACACAAAGGCTTCCTATATTGTTTTTTCTCTTTTATTTGAGCTAGTGTGTGGATATGGTCTATAGTTGAGAACGCTGCGGAAGCCTACCTGTTTCCTGGGTTGTTTTGAATCTAATATATCAGTGATACGGGCTGTGATGATTTTTGTGAACAGTTTGTAGAGGCTTATAGGTCGGTATTTCTTTGTCTTTTGTGTCCCCCTTTTTGTGTAGTAAAAATTATTATTGCGTTTTTCCCAGGCCTTCGGAAATTTTACCGACGTCTAGACATCTTGTTATAAAGACTGGCCAGCTTTACTGCCGCAATCTCTCTGCATCTTGAATAAGATCTACACTGATGCCGTCTTCTCCTGGTGTTTTTCCTCTTTTCATGCTTTTTAGTGCCCTAATTACTTCATCTACCGTGATGTTTGGAACATCTCCAATTGTTGTGTTTGTCTCCTTATGTGGTTGGGCGTTTGAGTGGTATAGATTGCGATAGAAAGTCCTTCTATTACTTTGTATAATTTTCATTTTTATTGTAGTCGCCTCTCCGTTGGGTTTCTTTTAACTGCATACATTTTGTTTCTTTTCCCTATTCCGAGCCTCCTCTTTGTTGCCTTAAGGCTGGTGCCAGCAAGCAGAGCTTCGTTTATTTTCGTCGTATGTTAAATTTGCGTACATCCTCTTTCTTCTTCTTGTTTATCGTCTTAGTCAGCTCTGTTGATTCTATCTTGTCTCTGATTGATGTTATTTTCATTTTCCCTAACCGCTGTTTTCATAAGCTCTTTCGTCTCTACCGAAGCTTACTGAACCTTTCTTTTTCGGTCTTTACCCCTATTTCAAGTGCAGCTTCCATTAATATCTCACTGAATTGGTCGTTCATTTGAGTCTATGTCAAGATCTTCTTCGAGAAGCTGAGTAATTTTGTTTCGGATGTTGATACTGAATTCCGTCGCCCTAGAACTTGATGTTGGTTTGATTAGCGAGAGGCTTTTGTATGAAGCTTGGTTTTCGTTCCCTTCTTAGCTGTAACTTAACTCTACTCCTGACCAGTCTAAGTGGTCGCTACCGACATTTACTTTATTGATAACGGTTTACGTCTTGTACGATGTCACGCCTATTGGTGTATTATGAAAGTCAATTTCGTTTTTTTTTTGTTAAAAAAAA
>NW_028234409.1:40681895-40684395 GCF_977035675.1 Penaeus japonicus
AACGGCATGCAGTGTCTTTTGAAACATCCTTGAGATCCTTATGCGTGTTTTAACTCTGTCTTTGTGAAGCCGTCGACCATCATCCTTCTCTGGCAAGGAAGCAAAGATAAAAATAGAACGAGGTAAAGAAAAAGAAACATACAGCCTTGTCCGGTGGCACTTGTGTGAAATGCAAAAGATGAATCACGTTCTTTCTTCCTTTTATGTTCACTTTCCCCACTTTCTTTTCTTTTCTTTTTTTTTACTGATTTTTTCTGTGTAAAATCCAGTTGAAAGCGGTGGTAAATTGACAGTGAGAGAGAGAGAGAGAGAGTAGGAGAGAGAGAGAGAGAGAGAGAGAGAGAGAGAGAGAGAGAGAGAGAGAGAGAGAGAGAGAGAGAGAGAGAGAGAGAGAGAGAGAGAGAGAGAGAGAGAGAGAGAGAGAGAGAGAGAGAGAGAGAGAATTTATATTCTTTTTGATGGGTTGACAATCATGAAACAAGTTGTGGTTTCTTTTTTATTGTTATTTTTTTCTTATAATTAACATTAACGTTGATGCTTTTAATAATCATTATCATTATTTATTTTTGTATTACTTTTTTTATTATTATTACTATTATCATCATTACTTCCTTATCATTATTATCATGATTATCATCAGTATAATATTACCTAAAAATGGCTTCAAAACTTTAGAAGCCGACCCAGAATAACTGCTCAGTCATGGAATCCTTGGTCGGACTATCATCCGAAGACTTAATGGCATCTGGCATTGTTCATTTCTGTCTCTTCTCGGTTGAAGTTAGAACATTTGTCGTCGTTATCTATAGTAACGCTGTGTTTTCTTCTTTTATGGGGAGAGGACTTAAAGAGTTCTTTTCTCTTTTTATGCCATTGTCTGTAATATTTTCTTTGACTGAACTATTGTTCTAGTAACCCATATGGGATGTAGTAACTGTCATAATCATATAAGACCCCACCATCAATTTCTCAGATTTTTTCTGATTTTTTTATGTTGTTGTTCTTATTAATTTATTCATTCATTTTTTTTTTCTTTTTTTTTACAGAATTATTATGAACCCTTTTTCATTATGTTCCGCCTCTACTCATTTTCTTTTCTTCATCTTCCTCTTTCGACTTCTTTCCCTCACTTTCAACCTCGTCTTCGTGTTAATGTTTCTTGGCTTTTGCGGACGATGCCACTCTCTTCGTGGTGCCGGAAAGACTGTTATAAGGAATCTACTTCCTTTTAGTATCAGTCCATCGCTTTCATGAGTTGGAGATGTGGATTTATCTGGAGCAGCATTTCTAAATCTTGAGTAAATGTCAGGGTTCTTGGGGGTAAAATTTTCATTTTCATTTAGATTACGATTTCTTATAGCAGGAGGATATTAGTATGCTCAAACTGGCTGAAGAGATAAAATATGAAAAAAAGGAAAGAGAAATATTTTGGTATCACTGGTCTTGACTATGAGGATGTAACACACGGGTCATTGATTATTGTCTCCTCATCTGCACTTCCAATGGAATTGTCCCCAGAAATATATTCTCTTATATTTTTCTTTCTCCTCTTTTCCCTGGTTGATCTTTGATACGTCAATCTCCTACACGAAGCTTCACGCCGGTGCTAAAGTTCTCTTCATGAATATTCATGGACGGCACAGCTAGATCCATCTTGTCTGAAGCCCCGCATGGTCCTCTGGGAGTGAAGTTACTTGTTGCTTCCTTGCATGATCAAGTTATTCCTTGCGTTGCTCCATGCCATGCGTATTGTGCAGTGTTTGGGTGAGTGTAGTGTGCTTAGAGAAGATGTGATCGAACTTAATCAGACTGGTTTAGATTTGAATTGCAGTATAGTGGTTAGAGTGAAAGGCTCAACATTGTGTATCGCCGATTGTCGGGCCTGTGCTCTGCTGTGATTTTCTTTATCAATCTAAACGCTAGATAATTATCGTTTAGCTCTAATTGTAATGTTTATCACGCGGGTGTTGTTGGCATCATCATAATCGTCATCTTCACTTCTCTACCACCCTTTCTCTGTATCTTGAAGAAGAGAGAAGTTGGAAAGGAACTCTTCGGATAATGCAAAGAAGATTCGGTGGCGGACCAGACCAAATGAAAGCAGTTGATGGCTTCGAGCAGCGTCACTCAAAGACCAGCATGCTGAGAAGAACCAGAAACCAAGGAAAACAGAGAACCCATGAAGGAGTTGAAGGTCTGTCGATAGAGTCGTCCTTCGAAGAAGATGAAATTGGATTCTGTTCGCAGGCGGATTAGCTCAAGGAAGATATCAGTGGACAGAGGTAGACACAGATCCTTAGAAGTGAGCTATCTCTACAGAAGATCAAGGAGCTCATCGGACGAGACGTGTTTGAATAGCGATTCAACGCCGAAGCTTCCCACACTATGGGGAGAAAACCTGGAAACCCAACGAATAAAATCGTAATTCTATAAAGCTTTTATAACTGAGACATTTACCTTAATGTATCTAATTTCGTAACTGTTTATCTCTCTCTCTCTC
>NW_028234409.1:40699395-40704395 GCF_977035675.1 Penaeus japonicus
ATTGTTTTCAAGTCTTTTAGCTGGATTTTACACCGAAACCCTTCAGGATTCGGCTTTCCATTTCATGTTTAAGACCTCAGTTTTTCTTTTTTTCTTTTTGCGTCATTTTTTTTTTTTTTTTTTATAACATGTTGATCTTTGCTTCATCTTGTGTTCCCTAGGCCATTCCCTCATCACAGGAGGCTTCAGTTTGCTCCACAAGTTGTTGCCAAGTCGGGCTCTACAGTATAGTCAGTGTAACCTTACATATTTGGTGGCTAGCAGTGGAGATGTACCCTTTTTGAGCGTTTATTTGAATAATATCACAAGTTCCTTGTCGGCTGAGAACGTCCAACACAACAGCTATTTCCTGCCAGGTTATGTTATGCATGAAGTGTTGTAATTTCCTTCGGGAACCTTAGGAGAGCCACTGTTTTTGTTTTGTGCTTTAATTTACAGATTCATTTTAGTATATTTTTCAGAGCAGATTTTTTTAAAAGCCTAATCATACCCTTATACAAAGTTAGATTTGTATCGCTAATACTCGCTCGCCCAGCTAGATTGATTCTGTGGCTCTCATAAGCTTCAGGGACTCTTAATGGATTTTCTTCTATATATCTCTACTTATGTTTATGTAACAGGTCCCTGGATCATACAGTGATTTGTGAACAGTGCAGTGATTTGAGATATGCCAATGCAATAACAGTGAACAGTGTAATAAAAGGTTTGTGAACAAGAGAACGAGTCTGAATAGTGAACAGAGTTCAAAGGCAGTGCAGGGTAGGGTATTTCAATAATTGCAACTTTTGAAATGTCATTGTGACTGTACAAAAATAGGCTCCATATATCATAAAAATGAAATGTGAAAAAAATCAGCTTGATCTGATAACGTTTAGGGGTTGCACTTTTCAATTTAATATATTACGCATTTCCGCGGAATTGGGGCCGCGCAGCGGACGAGGTCCACGCACTTCGAACTTCCTCGCTAACGTTAAGTGATGATAGTTCCCTTCCGAATCGCAATCAAATTTGTGTCTTTAGGTGCATCAAGTTCCTCGCTGACCTTGGGAACCTAAATATTGCATGCAACAAATTTCTTACAGACCTTAAGCACTTAAATACCGCATATAGCAAGTTCCTCAATGACCTTAGGTCGGAAGTCTTTCAATACTTCTAGTTCCTCACTGAACCTAATGGCCTGTAAGGTAATGCCGTGTTTCTTCAATAAGCATATAAACGTTAGTTAATTAATAACATTATTATACATTCCAACAAGCTTCTGTTGTGTTGCTACTTGTTTGTGATATATTGGCACGATATAATTCGCTGAAAGTGTTTGATTGAAATTCAAACTTTTCTGGACGACAAATTACTTTGAAACTTGTGACTAAATTGAAGAATTATATCAGAAATTTGGACTGAAGACTATTACTAAACTAAAGGCCATCACAAAAGTACTTAACATAAAGAAAGTATATTATTATACACAGGAGGAGAGTTTGAAAGCTTCGTTTATTGGTACTGAAATCGTATCTTTTAAAGGCAAAAGACAACCGAGAGAGTGCTACAAGAAGACATCGAGTGGTATGAAGCAAAGTTAAATGGTAGTGCTGTATCCACTGGTTCTGCTGATCATAAAGCCATAAGAGGAAGGAATACAGAAATAAGAGGAAATGTAGTCTGGCAAATAAATTACTGAGTGAGATTCAGGAATGTGTGAAAACGATACAGATGATGAACATGACAACGGAAACTTAATCTTCCTCAACCTTATAAGATTTATCTACTCCTGATGACTGCCAGAAGGGAAAAGGAAAAACACCACGGAAATAATGCAACAAATTTTACTGATGCTTTTTTTCTCAAGTAGTAGGTCTTGACAGCAGATTGATTCCTTTAGATACTACCATTTTCCGCAAGAAAAGGCAGGCAACTATTGGTAAAAGAGATG
Organism: Penaeus japonicus; assembly: GCF_977035675.1. Taxonomy (NCBI): domain Eukaryota; kingdom Metazoa; phylum Arthropoda; class Malacostraca; order Decapoda; family Penaeidae; genus Penaeus; species Penaeus japonicus. The sequence goes on from NW_028234409.1 coordinate 40,701,326, forward strand.
ACAGTCTAGCTTCATTGAAGATAACCAATATGAATAAAAACATGTCATAACCTCAGGGAATTAACAGGTGATTGATTTTTATAAAGATATGAATGATGAGGTCCGTTTTCAGTGGCCAATTAACTTTAATGCTATTGACGGGTAACCATTCATGAACTGCTGAACAGACATGCAAAATTATTTTGTCTTGAGTCCTTAAAATAATTTAAAAAACATGATATTGCCTAGGATATTTGTACCAGTTGGTGTTAGGTGGTTAGGTTAAATGTGTTCATCATTACATGTTTGTATATCACTTGATGTTGTACTTGATAAATTATGAAGTATTGAAAATGCTGATTTGCCATCCAAGACCAAAGTTGGCTTGAAAGACAATTTGATTAGATGCTTAGGGACATTGCAAAAGAACCCTACTGTTGTCAAAGGTATCTTCGAGTTCTCCAAGATCCATTTCTTTTGCTGGCGAAAGGCTGTCATTAGTACCGAGCCGACAATATTTCAGACAGCATTTGGGGCATCTCAAATGTGTTCAGAAGTAGGGATCAGATTAGGGTTTGACAAATCCTACTTTGCATCCATCAGTAGATATCTGCATAACACAGATGTCATTTTCATGCCACTCTCTCACGATGGTGACAACATACATGAGGTATTTGGTATGCTGAAAATGGAATCGGAAAAAGATGGATATACAAACAAGCCAAACCTGAAGGATCGAATTTGGTACAATTTTTCTTATGAGAAGTTATGGAACCTCAGCACAGAAAACTTTGTGAATGTCCCAGGTTTTTCGGAAAGAGTGTTTAGTTCTCCTTTGTTCCATTATATATGAGATATCAAATACATGGTAATTGCGGATAGGGGAATATAGTACATGTGAGAAGTTGTTGCATATTATAGATATTGCCAATGAAAGATACGTTTCTAATTTGTAATATACTTTCACCATGTGTAATATTATTCTTAATTGTAGAAAAAAATAATCTTAAAAACTAGAATTATACCATACACGATTAAATTAATCAACATAATTTGAATACATCGTTAAGTAATTACTGCTAAAATGACGAAGAGAATATAGAAAACGGGAATTTCACCCCAGACTAATCTAATTATTTAATCATATTTTTCATATCTTTGAGTTAAAAGTGCAATAGGTAAATATTGATAAAAACAAATAAAAATGGTATCACTAGTCATGAAAAAATAAATGGAGCCTACTTCTGAACAGTCCCCGTGAATTTGAATGATTTTTCAAAAATCACCAATTATTGAAATACCCTAGTGCAGGGGGGGTTTCGTGGTCAGTGCTAAGTGCTCGTGAAGCAAACTAGGTGATTAATGAACAGTGGTCATTGCTCTTAACGATTATAAGAGAACGTCAAAGTTGCTTCTTGACTGTGTTGTACCAAGTTTGAAGTATGCCTCGTAGCAGATTGGAACTTCATAGGAATTTATAGTCATCCAGCCACCCTAGTTCCTGAAACCGATCCCCAGTAGCGGTTTTATCTGGGTCTGTCGATCAACTTCCCATTGTTGTGAGCGGTTCAAACCCGGAAGCGCGAGTTGTGAGGACTATGGAGGGTGAAGTGACTGTGTTGGCCCAAATTCTCAATAAGATCGAAGCCTTGTCCAATGGGCTGAGCTAAGTGAGGGCACAAAAATGGCAATTTAATGAACAACTTGTCAGGAAGGAAGAAGTGAGATCTCGACCAAGGGAGATGGAAGCTGAAGTCGAGGTTCACCAGCCCCAAGGATCTCACGCTAGTGCCTAGCGTGATGAAGAGATAGAGAGCTTACACCGGCAGTTAGCTGAACGTGAGCAAGAACTTGAAAGATAGCGGCAACAAAATCGGGACAAGAGTGCTGCACAGCCACCAGACCCGCAGTCACGCTTTTCTGGAGAGGCTGTAATGCAATTTCAGAGGCAGACCACTACTCAGCTTCTTCCAGAACCACGATCTCAGGGCTTCCCAGTGTGTGTTAAGCCTCATGTACATCAGAGGACACAACAACCATTGCCTGAAGAATGGTTTGGTTCTGCATCCAGGCTCCCTACTCCAGCTGTCTCATATGTTGTGGCCAGGGAATTGGTTCCTCATTTCAAGGGAGATACTTCGGCATCACAACTGCTGAAAAGGAACCAAGATGTAGAGGGTTGGATTCGCTCGATTGAAAACCTTGTCAAGCTACCTACCGATGAGGCCTTCATCCAGGCTGCATGAATGAATTGTAGAGGTCCAGTTGAATTAATAATGAGCTCGCCCCTGTTTGACTACTTACGTGCCTGGGAAATATTTAAGGCCTCATTACGAACCAAGTTTAGAAGAACCTACACTTCGGCAGACTACTTTAAGGTTCTTTATGATAACCAGATGACTTCGATGCAGGCTCCTATGGACTTCTATTTGCATCTTGAAGGACGTGTATCAAGAGTATCATGATCACAAAGAGGCTATAGGTGATCTGTCAGAGCTCTTTCGTCGGGTTTTTCTCTCGGGAATTCCATCATGGCTCAGGGACTTCTTGGCTCCCAAGGATGACTGCTCGCCTATGCAGCTTGAAGAAGCTACCCAAAGAATTTGGAACTCCCGGAATGGAATTAGGCACCAGTCCCCTAATGAGTTTTCCTTAGATGACGACTACGACCACCGCCATTATCCTGAACGTCCACCCAGAGCTAGGAACTTGCATACCTGCCCTATAGCTGCACAGATGGAGAGGATGAAGATGACACAGCCAGCCCTATCCCATAATCTTTGGTGCCGAGCAACATTAGCGATGGCTTCTGCTGGGAACAGGCCATATCCTTCCAGAGTCTTAACCTGCTTCAGATGTCAAAGGTCTGGGCACATGGCTAGACAGTGATCCTTTCATAACGGCCAGCAAGGCGAAGCTCTCGGACAGACGTGGTGACGCCTCAGATAGCCATTCTAACATCCCCAGTATCACCAGGACAGCTTCTCGTGGGACATGATAAGTCCCCAGAGTAAGCTACAGCACAAAACTTCGACTAAGATTCTTCGAGGCGTAACAGGGCAACAACTTAAGGTTTTTCCTGAGGTGATGC
>NW_028234409.1:40728212-40730712 GCF_977035675.1 Penaeus japonicus
TTTAGAAGACTCAAAGGCAGTGAAAATCATAATTCCCAATTGCATATAAAACTTTATTATTATTATTATTACGAGGGAAAGCACACTAATAATACCAATCCTTAAACAAACAGTAAATCAATAAAGTAAAAAAAAAAAAAAAAAGTGGACTGGGTTATTAGAACAGAATATGCTCAAGACTGGTATTCACTAATCTAAGAAACAGGGGACTGTTGTTTAAAGATTTCAACATCTGGAGTTGACAGATATCCTTGGAGGTAGTTTTTTTTCCCTATTTTTTCCTATTTCCAAATTCATTTTGAGAAAAGTCAACAAGTTCTTAATGACTTTTAATTGATGATTTCAACAGTTTCTTTTTTTTTCTACAGTAATTATAACTACTTCGCTAGTACCACACACGTATACATATGTAAAGAGAGAGGGGGGGAGAAACAAATAAGTATACAGAGGGAGGAAAAGCAATCATTTGCCTGGAAGATGAATAGGCAATACCTTTCCCCAAAATAAAAAAAAAAAAATAATAAAAAAAAAAAAAAAATGCACCAGTCAAATTGATACAAAACATAACCAATACTGGATATACAGGCATCAATGACATTGTATGTTTCAAATGTTAGTACCCTCACTTGTCCCCTTGTTGCACTTTCATGCATTCCCACACTCTTCATTAGATTGCGTGGGATTTCCGGTGGTCGTGTCTAGGCGAGCTCTCTCCTCCGCACTCTTCTCCCTTGCGCTTCCTCTGTTTACTCTCTCTTCTTCTCATCTCTTCTTCTTCTTTCTTCTTAGATCTCGTCCTCATCTTCTCTTCTTTCCCCTCTCTCTCTACTCTCGCTCTCTCTACTCTCTCTCTCTTGCTCCTCCTCGCTATCATATCGATTAGATATTATAGAAGATTTTACTTTATAGTTATAGATAATATTTGACGTTATATATATAATAATATTAGTATATATAGCGGAGTCGCTGATTTCTGTTACTCCATGTTTTCGTAGTGTGTCCGCGTAGATAGATAGATGAAGATATGATCTGTGGGGTAGATAGTTGTGTAGATACTTAATTAAGGGGTAGTTTACTGCACGTTCTACGTATTAGAGGCAGTAATACGATCCCATCCTATTCTATATAAAAGAATGCATCACACTACTAAAACGTATGGTAGCAAGCTGTCATCGACGAAAATATTACAAGACTTTCGTGGAAACCATCTTATGTAGGTAATATCTAATGCTTTTTACTCCCTTTTCTAAACTAAATAAGAACACCAAATTTCTTGACGTCATTTGATGGATCTATTCACTTCGAAAGTCCTGCAATGAATTATTTCATCAATTGATTTAATAAGGAGAAGTTCCAAAGAAATTTCGTTTAGAATTGTTTCGCTTAGTTAGGTCATAACTTCCACACGTCTGAGTCACCTGTCTTGATATTATTTTTGATACGAAGAAAAATGAGGAAAATGGAAGAGAAACATGACGAAGAGAGTAGAATTAGGGACAAGTCGAATGGAGAAGAATGATCATAATAATGGTGGATATTGCACATCATATATAAGTATATTATATATAGAGATAGTTATATTATATGATATATAAGATATATATAGACGTTCATAAAGTGTGTTTGTGTGTTGTATGTTTTTTATATATAATTAACTACATAATATAATATAAATAGTTAATATACATTATATATACATTTATATAATTTTTTATATATAGATATTACTGAATACAGTTTTTAGTACTATGATATGATCACGATATTTTATGATAACTATAGATACATTATTCAATGATTAGGTAAGTACAATTTACAGGCTATAGATGTATTTTAGATCTTAAAATGGTTAAGGGGAGTTGCACGGAGTGCAAGAGGGTCAACGAGGATCGGAGAAACGATAATCCGAGCAGAGGCTAAACAGCGAACGGTACCGGTGGCAGGTCAGGTCCGGTCATGGGGTGCCGCGGTCTGGTTGGAAGGTGTGTTCTCGGGGTAATAACAAACGAAATGGCTGAGGATAAATGACCGTCGCCAGAAAAAAGCCACTTTTCTTGATTGAACTTCGCAGCCTGTTATAATGAGGTAAGAAGATGGCCATTCGAATCTTGCGGGCATGGACATGCAGCGGAAGGGAGAACTGAATTGCGGGCAGTCTGACCAGTCGAGGGCGATGTCTCCTGTGCCACATGGGTGGCAGAACGACGAGCGTTTGTCTGGGTGTGGCCCCTGGAAAACCGCGTACTTATTTTGCGGTATTATGGGTTTTATATATATTTATGAGCTTATATATCATAGTATAGAGATATATTATAGTATAGATTACATATAATTATATCTCTAGTATAGATAATAATGGGACATAATAATTATATACTTAGATATTATAGATATGAATAGATGGTGGAGAGTAGAGGCAGAGAGAGAATAGAATGACAGATAGATAGATAGAATTACATTTACACGTGTATCTAGCTATCATGCTATCTATCTATCTATA
>NW_028234409.1:40760712-40763212 GCF_977035675.1 Penaeus japonicus
TGCCGCATACCTCCATAAAGGCTCTTTTTCCTCCTCTAACTTTCCCAACTTGATTTTCACGATGTTGCGTTTGCACGCCTAAAGCCTTACGGAACGTGGTTCGTGCAGATAAATTGGACACAGTCACAGTGAGAACGTAAATGAAGTCGTAACGTTTCGAAGTCCTGCAGACTTCCTCCTCGGTCGAGTTAAACAAAATTTTTTTTTTTTTTTTTTTTTTTTTTTTTTTTTTTTTTTTTTTCTTTTTTTTTTAACATCTACTTTGGTTTTGGTTGAATTCTGCACGACTTCGAAACGTTACGACTTAATTTACGTTCTTACGGCGTCCATATCATATACGTGTACATGTTGCTGTGTTTCCTTTTAGTTCCTGATTCGTGTAGATACATCAAAAAGATCGTTACGCTGTCGTCTCACATATTTGACGTAAACACATCAAGCCGAGTAAGCGAAAGAGAGTTGTTTTACTTTGCGGAACAATCAAAAGCTTTTAACGGCCAAACTTCAAGCACATAAAAATCAAGAGAGTTTCTTGAAGGAGACAGTAAACATCTACCTCGCTAGAAACATTGTGCAAAGGCCGGCCTGAATCTGTAAGTTTCGAGACCACCCGTTTTGTGGGAGGAGGAACGCCTCTCGTATTCATCTTGATACAAAATAGGTGAGGTAAGATTCCATTTGATAAGAGGTTTTAGTTTGTTTTTTTTTTAATGAAGTATTTGAGATTAACTGACTTACATCATATCCTCACAAATTGAAGGTGATATAAACCAGAAATTGGTGATGTACGACATCATATTCGAGGTGGAGTTGTATTACTTTAATATAAGAGGCGAATTTGAAATTATTTGTAGGTTCATCACCGTTGTTTTGATTTACACTGTTATTGTTTTCATTACTGAGGGGCCTCTCTCTCTCTCTCTCTCTCTCTCTCTCTCTCTCTCTCTCTCTCTCTCTCTCTCTCTCTCTCTCTCTCTCTCTCTCTCTCTCTCTCTCTCTCTCTCTCTCTCTCTCTCTCTCTCTCTTTGTCTCACTCTCTCTCTGTCTCTGTCTCTTAGATTTATGGTATGGGATCTTAACCTTAACAAGGCTAACATACATCCAGATTTATAAATTTGATTATTATCACCCTTATTACTAACATTAATATCATATCCGTTATTATTGTCATTGATTTTATTGCTGTTACAAGTATCGTTATTATCATCCTTACTCATATAACTATAAATTTCATTATTACTTGTATCACTATCATTATTGATATAATTCTTATAATCAAAATCATTATCCTTATCATTATCAACATTATTATTATCATCTCTTTTATGACTATTGTTGATATGACTATTATGATTATCCTCATCATTATCATTACTAATATTATTATCATTGTCAATATCATAATTTTTATTATTATTATCATATTATCATTATCATCATTATCATTACCATCTTTATTGTTACTGCTATTGTTACCATTATCATTATAATCGTTGTCATAATTACTTTTATTGTTATTATTATCATCAACATCTTTATCATTATCCTTATCCTTATTATCATTTCATTATTTTTATCATTATCATTATGAGCTTCAGTATTACTACTAACACTGTTTTTTTCATAATTTTTCATCATAATCATTATCATTCTTATCATTATCATCATCTAACACTATTGGCTTGATAATCATTGCTACTGTTGCTGTTATTATAGTTATCGTCATCATCACCATCACATAATTTTAGTATCATTATCATTGCAATCATTATCATTATCATTATCATCAGCATTGTCATCACATCATGATTTTTATCCTTATCATCGTTATAGTTGTAAATGTTATCATTATCATTGTTATTACTATTGATATTAAAGATATTATCATTATCTTTATCGTTATTTTTATTATCATTATCATTATCATAATTATCATCATCTGTATCATCAACACTCATTATAAATGTTGTTGTTTTAATTCCTGTTCTTGCTGTTACTGATATCACTTTTACTGTTATTTTTATAATAACTATTATAATGATAGCTATCACTGACATTTTTCATTATTATCATTGTCCATGTCATTAATGTTATGTATATGTGTGCATATATATGTGTTCGTATGTGTGCGTGCGTGCGTGCGCGTGTGTGTGTGTGTTTATGTGCACAGTATGTCTACATGTGTATATATAAACAGATAGAGTAATATAATATCTATAATCCATTCATCTGTTCATCTACTTACCCTTAATTCAGACAGCGATTCCTAATCAGTGTGAAGAAGAATTCACCAATCCAAAATAACATTCCCAACGCTGCATACAAGCCAAATTGCAAAGCACTGCATCCTCCAACCTGTGCATGATAATCACACTCACGACCCATGCAATCCAAGGTATCGTAAGTATCCTTCCTCCGAGATCCTTTAATATTTCTCGTAGATTATCGCTCTCGGCTGCGTCACCTTCAGCGCCGCCTCCAAGAGACTATGGCCTTATAT
>NW_028234409.1:40792769-40798315 GCF_977035675.1 Penaeus japonicus
CTTGTTTAAATAATGACCAGCGTTAGTTTTCGTTTAGCTGGGTGGAAAATGGGGATGGAATCTTTGCTCTCTGAATATCCCTCTCCGTTTCTTTTGTTCTGCACCTTCTCTCCTACTGTTTTCTCTCTTTCGTTCTATAGTCTTTGGATTTTCTGTCTTTCCTTCTCTGTCTTTCTCTCTCTCTCTTTATCCCTTTATCTCTCTCTTTCTCTTTCTTTCTTTCTCTCTCTCTCTCTCTCTCTCTCTCTCTCTCTCTCTCTCTTTCTTTCCTTCTCTCTCTCTCTCTCTCTTTCTCTCTCTCTCTCTCTCTCTCTCTCTCTCTCTCTCTCTCTCTCTCTCTCTCTCTCTCTCTCTCTCCTCTCTCTTGCTCTTCTCTCTTGGGCTCTCTCTCTCTCCCCATTCCCCTCTGTCATCGCCTCGCTTCTTTTCATTTTTTACCCCAGAAAGGTAAATCCAAAGAGAATGAGTGATTCACTAACGCGCGCAGACGGAACGTCACTGGGATTCTTGTACCAACAGTAATAGTTGTGGTTGGACTGGGACCAACTACTAGGCAATTTTTTTTGTTAAAGGTTTACCAAAAGATTGCCTTTTGTCGTTTGTTAGATTGTCAACAGGGCAGGCCGAGGAGGAAAAAATGAGACTCTTTTTTTTTTTTTGTCCCGTTTTTTACTGTTAGTATATTCTGGAGCCTGTCAACGAACCTAAGTGATCAAGAGGTCTTAAAAGGTGCCAATACCATATGTCACCTTACGTTTTAGGCAGAATGCATTTTGACTATGGGTGTTGGTGGTGCGGTAGATTGGTTTTATAGAGTCTCAAACACATATGCTCACTATATCACTTTATATAAGTGATGATATTAGTCATATATATATATTTATATATATGATATATATAATATTAACTTAATACATATACAAATATATATGTATATGTATGTTACATATTCTTATATATATATATAACTATATATATAGTATATTATATATAATATATATATATAATAAGTGTATATATGTATATAATAGGTTATACCGATATGACAAACTATATATGTATATCTATGTACATATATATAAATATATATATATATTTTATATATATTATTATATAATTAATTGATATAGACATATATATATATATATCTATATATAATATTTTATATATATACTTATATATATATATATATATATTTTTATATATATATAGTATATACACTCAACACACCACACACACAACACACACCACATCATATATATATATATTATATATTTATAATTTATATATATATATATATATATATAGATATACTATTCAGATTATCATATATATGTATTATATATTATATATATATAGTTATATATATATTTTTTATAAAATATATGTATATTTTGAGTATATTTTATACTATAAATATTGATAGAATATAATTAGTATATAGATTTGTGTATAGATAATATGTTTATCGAGATATTTTATATATTTTTATATGGGATAGAGTGTGTCATTGTACATTTTATGTGGTATATGTATTTACTTAATTGATAGTCAGTTATTTGTTATTTAGTTGGTTGAGATTGTGATTTGTGTTTGATAGTGTGTGGTGTAAGTGTTGTGATAGTGTGATTTATATAGTGTGTGTGTGGATGAGTGTTGTTTGAGTGGTTGGGTTAGTGTGTGTGAGTGATATGATTTTAAATTTATTTTTATATTTATATTTTTAGATAGAATTATTGTGATTGATTGTTATAGTGATATTTATGTATTTTGAATAGACATGTTTTCATTTTTGTTGATGAGTGTGAGTGTTATATTTTTGTTTAAGTTTAATATTTAGTATAGTATTTGATTGAGTTTGATATAGATATGTATGGAGATATGTATATAGACATATATAGAATATATATATACATATATATTCATATTTAGGGTTGATAGTAGTAGAATATTTACAACCATATAATCATACTATATATATTATATATTTTTATTTAGTTATATATATATATAGAGATTTACATACTATAGTTCAGACACTTGGTTTCATATTTGTGTATATATAGAGTATTTATTTCAATTTATGTATATATATATGATATATATTGATTATTATATATATATATTGTAGAGTATTTATAATATGTGTGTGGGTGTGTGTGTGTGTGTGTGTGTGTGTGTGTGTGTGTGGAGGCTTGTATATTTAATTTATAGATTATATATTTATTTATATATATAATATATATATAATTTTAAATAGATGTTTATATATATATATATGTATGTATCTATGTTATGTTTGTATATATTATATGTATTTATATATATATAATATATATTTATAAATATTTAATATATATGATTTATATATATATATATATTATATAATTATATATGTATATGCATATATATATATATATTCTATAACGCTATTTATATATTTATTTATATATACAATATATATATTTATATATATTTACATGCATACATATTTTGTATTACTTATTTATATATTATAATACATTTACTTACATAATACATACACATATAAATATATATATATATATATATATATATATTTTTTTTATATATATATATTATAGATTTATATATGTACATAGATATATGTATGTATGAAAGTATATTTGTATTATATATATTATATTTTATATTATAGTTTTTTTATATAGTTTATATATATAGATATATGTGTTTATATTGTTGATTTATATATACTTGTAGTCTTACAGTTTGATATACATCTTCCATGTTTTTCGATTACAGCAATACGTGAGCATTAAGGAAAATTCATATATATATATATTTATATATTATATATATATATATTGTGAGGATATATATAGATGAGAGTTACGATATATATTTGTTTATATATATAGACTTAGTTTTTATAGAGATTTTTATTATGATATTGTATAAATATATACATATACATATATGTATACTTATATATAGATTATATATATATATATATAAATATATAATAAGTATAGATAGTTATATATATATACTTTGATATACCATGTATATTCATTTAAGTAGGATAGATAGATATATATAATTTATACACATTTACTTAATATTTATATATATATATATATATATATATATATTTATATATATATATTTATATATTTTTTTATATACAAATATGTTATAGGTATATTTACAATTTATTATATATACATATATATATACATATAGAGAGAGATAGATAGATAGATATGATACACATATACAGTCATACACATATTATATATATAGTTTATTTATTTTTATTTATATTTTTATATGAAGCGTGTGTGCTGCGATTAATATATTTTATTTATATTTATATAGTTATAAGATATATATTTATTTTGTGGGTGTGGGCGGGTGGGTGTGGTGGGTGTGTGAGTGGGTGGGTGTCTGTGTGTGTATGGGTGTGTATGGGTGTGGGTGTGGGTGGGTGGATGGGGGGTGGGTGTGTGGTGTTGTGTGGGTAGGGTGGGGCGGGTGGGGGGGTGTTTAGTGGGGGGGTGGGGGTGTGTGTGATGGGTGTGGGGATGCATGGAGAGTTAGATAGGATTGTTATAGATATTGAGTATTTTATGAGTGTGTGTTATTATATTTTATTTGTAATAGGTGAGTATATGTGTGGGGGGGGGGTGTGTATTGTTGAGTGGTTGGTTGGGAGTATTATAGTGAGATGAGTATAGTGTTATATGTTAGTGTGTTTAGATTATTATGATTAGTGTGAGAGAGTCAGTGGTAGTTTGTAGTTAGATATTTTATTGTTTTAGAGTTGTTATTGATTGATATTTATGGTGTTATTGATTGTTTGTGTAGTAGTGGTGTTGTGTGTTATTGGGGGGTGAGATAGATAGTTAGAGCGAGATAGTTAGAATAATAGATTGTTGTGGGTTAGAGTAGTGAGTCTTACTTCATAGAGGTCGGTAAGATATAGAGAGTTAGATAGTTATTTTTGGTGTGAGAGAGTGGGGGGGTTTTTGTGTGATTTATTTATTATAGAGATTAGTTTTTTGGTACATAGAGATGTTGAGATATATTAGTAAGGGATATTAGTGTAGTTAGAGAGTTAGATATAGTGGTTGGTATGAAGGTAGATATGTTGATTAGTAGATTGATATATATATAGTTAGTTATTGAGAATAGAATATATAGAGGTTTATTATATATAAAAAAATAATATATAGTTATATATTATAATCTATATATTATCTTATTATATATATTTATATATATATATATTTTTTACATATTTGACTATACATCTTCCTTTTTTTCTATTAACAGCTAACATGGGTGAACGCAATGCGGTGAGCATAAAGAAAAACAAAGAAAAAAAAATACAAATATCAAGCAACCGCTGTACAGAGAAGAGAAAGAGAGAGAGTGAGAAAGAGGGATAAAGTGAGAGAGAGAGGGAGATAGAGAAGGAAAGAGAGAAGGAGAAAGAGAGAGAGGAAAAGATAAAACCTAAGATAAAATTGGTAGGAATAAAAAGTGATTGAAGAAGAAGGTAGAAACGTTCTAAATAGGAAAGACGCAGGAATTTATAAACAAAGGACGGAGGAAAGAAAGGACGAAAGATAGGAGAATTTGCTAAATGTCTCACGTTTTAAAATGCACTGATAGGAAAGAGTCTCAAAAGTTACTGAATAAAGTGCTTCTGAAGTTGGTTTTCTGTCCGTAATTAAAATTGGTAAAAAATATTGCAAAGATGATTTTAAATGTCTTTTATAAGTTTTATCAGCTTTTATTTAAATTCCGCTCCAGCTGAGCTTGTTTATTTGGAAATAGAAGTATGACTTTTGTAATGAAAGCTTAGGATTAATGACAAATGAAATATACCAGAGATTGATAAAAAATCAAATTTCCAATGCATAGAAAAAAAAAAATAAAATACAGATTACATAACAACCATGAATGGGTTCGTAAACAAGGCGTGTCTTGTATTTAGATCATGCATGGCCTGATATCTTATTTTAATTTGACCTTGAATAATTGATAAAACGGTATCCCCTTCTACGTCATCCATGTGTCAGAACTCTAACATGTATTATTTTTTCCCCACGTTTAATGCTTGGTTTATTTTCAACTGCTTGTCGTGATCGAGGGACAAGTTGGTTAGATATTGATGCTGAAGTAAATCCAGCTTATAGATCTAGAATCTAATTAAAGAATTCATCATAGAAAGTGAAATAAATTTTCCTTTAAATGTATATGGAAATCTAGAAGGAGGTGTAAGCCCTGGGGGCTTTCTATTCGGTTTATCATTCACGATGGCATTTACAATACCTTCAGTATACAATATGTAATGTGAACTTTGTCAATTTTTTTAATTTTCGTTTGTGACGTTACCGCTAATTAAGATGCTTCCCACGTTTTTTTTTTTTTTTTTTTTTTTTTTTTTCGATTAGGAAAATTGATCTAACGTACCCTCACCTGAGAAGGAGGAAAAGAAAATGAGATAGAATAACAACTTAGAGCAAAGATAAAGAAGGGAGATATGAGAAAAAAGG
>NW_028234409.1:40798415-40815915 GCF_977035675.1 Penaeus japonicus
TTCTGTCATTCTCATTTACCATCATCAATATTTCTATTACCATTACTATTAGTTAGAACATAAAGTATCTAGACGGTTACGACTATATTTAACGGCATTCTCATCATTATTGTTCTATTATTTCTGTCATTATCATAATTACTTATATTTTCCCTTTTTCTCTCTTTCTCTTCTTTCACTTCTTTCTCATTCTGCTCCACAACTTCCCTTCCTCCTGGTACCCTTCCCTTCCCCTTCCCTTTCTCCCCTTTGCTAGATTACCCGATCCCCTCACTCAGTTGCTAGACTCCCCCTCCCCCTCCCTCTCCCTCTCCCCCTCCTCCTCCCCCCTTCCCCTATCCCATGGTCTCTGCTTTCCCTTCCCCCTCCTCCTCATTTACTCGTTGTTAGACTCCATGTCCCCTTTCCGCTCACCCTCTCCCATGGTACTTGCTTCCCCTTCGCCCTCCCCCCCCCTCCCCCTTCATGCTACTTGTTTCCCCCTCTCCCTCCCCATCCCCATAATACCTGCTTCCCCTCCCCCTTCCCCATCCCCCTCCCCATGCTACTTGCTCCCCCTCCCCCTCCCCCTCCCCATGCTACCTGCCTTCCCTCGCCCTTCCTCCTCCACACAACGCGACCCGTCCCCCCTTCCCCCTCTCCTCCCTCCCTCCCTCCCTCCCTATGCACCCCACCCGCTCTCTTACCAAAATCATCCGTCATCGGCCGCAGCAACAAGGAAGGATGTGCAGCCAGGAAACTTACTTTTGCCATTAGTATCTCCTCATTCTCCTCTCCCTCCCCCCCTCCTCCCCCCTCCCCCATACCGCCTCGCCTGCCTCTTCCCCTCCCCATCCCCATCCCCCCCATGTCCCCCCCCCCCCCCCCGTGCTCCATCGCGGCCCTGGAATTCTATTCTGTGTCCTCTCCCTTTCCCTCCCCCCGCCAGCGTTTTTTCTCCTCCCTTTTCCTCCCTTGATACATATTTACTTCTATCCTCCCTCTCCCTCTCCCACTACTCTCCCTCCCTCAGCCCCTCCCTCATCGCTATACACATACGCTTCTCTATTCTCCTTCGTCCTACCGTTCCCCTCCCTTCTTCTTCATCTGCCTTTCCCCTCCCCTTCCCTCCTCCTATACACATTCTACTTCCTCTCCTCAAATCATATCTTCTCCCTACCTCCCTTCCCCCGGTCACCCCCCTCCTCTATCCCACTTCTTCTCTTCTCCCCTGATCCCTCCCCCTCCCTCAACTCCCTACACAATACATCCCCAACCCCCACATCCAAATCCCCGTCCTCACACACTGTTTACTCCCTCCCACCCTCCCTCCCTCCCTGCCCCCTCCAACCACACACACACATCCCCATATCCCCGTCCTAATACCCTGTTTACCCTACCCCCACCCCCACCCCTCATTCCTCGTCCTTACACTTTGTTTACCTCCACCCCCACCCCATACCCCCATCCCATTCCCCGTCCTCACACACTGCTTACCCCCCCTACCCCCACCACACCCCACCCACCCACCAACCCTCAGCCCTACCTCATACCCAGTCCTCACACAAAGATTACTCCCCCCCTCCACCCCTATCCCATCCCATCACCTCCCCTACCCCCATCCCATAACCATCACCTCCCCCACACTTACCCATCCCACCACCTCCCCCACCCCTACCCCTACCCCATCCCCACCCCCGTTCCCCGTTTACCGGAAGATCGCGTCCCCGAGAACGGCTCATCCCCGGTATGGATGAGATCCGGTCTCGCGGCGGGACAGATTTTTACCAAAACATATCGGGACTTCTTGGCTTACGATCGACTCCATCTTGCCCTGTCTGCAGCTTCCTCTCCTTTGCTCCATTCTCTCTCGGTACGAGGGAGGGGGGACGGAGGGACGGAGGGAAGGAGGGAGGGAGGACGGAGGGAGGGAGGGAAGGAGGGAGGGATGCGGTGGGCCGGAGAAGGAAGGGGACGAGGAAGCATGGACAGGAGGAGGGAAGGAGGGAGGAAAGGGAGGGGCGAGGGAAGAAGGGAAGGTTGGAGGAGGAGGGAGAAAAAAGGGAGGGGGTGGGAGGAAGGGAGGAGGGGAAACGAGAGGGATGGATGAGAGAGAGAGGGGTATGGAGCTGAGAGAAAGAAGTGGAAATATGGGAGGGAGGTGGGAAGCGGAGTAGGAGTGCAGAGGGAGTGGAGAAGGAACTAATAGAAAGTGAAGGAGGGAGGGAAAGGGAGTCGGGAGAATTTAGGGAATGGGGAAGGTAAAGTAGAATTGAATGTGTGGCGGAGATAGAGGGAGGATGTAGCTCCGGATAGTGACAGATCGCTAGGGGGATGGAAAAGGAAAGGGTGTTGGAATTGTGAGGGAGGATTAGGGTGATAGTAAGAGGGAATATAGTTTGCAGAGAGAGGGAGAGAAAAATAAAAGTCCCGGAAAAAAAAGATAATGGAGAGGAAAAGCATAGAGGAAAGAAAAGGAAAGGGATGACTAGGTGAGGGAAAGGAGGAGGGTGGGTTGAGAGGCAACATAGAACAGTTTCATGGTAATGACGTTGAAGGGGAAGACAGGAAAGGGAAGGGAGGTTTTTGAAGATATGAAGTAAGAGTACAAATGTTTCATGGATTAAGGAGGGATTATTAAAGGCAGTGGGTGGGGAGTGGTTGGGGTTGGGGGTTGTTGTTTGAGAAGTGTGTGGGTTTGAGGGGCGGGGATAAGAGGAAAAGATAGGAGGGAATGAAGGAGAGGAGAGGTGAGGGAACGTAAAGAGACATTTTCATGGAATAAGAAGGTAGGGAGGAAAGGGTGGAGAGGAAAAGTCCTTTTCGTAGAGAGAGGGGATAGAAAAGGGAGGAAAGTGGTACAGAAAAGAAAAGAAAAAAAAACATTTTACGGAAGAAGGGAGAAACGAGTGTAGGGAGGAGAGGGGAGTTAAGAGGAAAAGGAAGAGAGGGGGGGATAGGAGAGGTAAGATGAAGGGGATAATGAGGGAATATGGGGAGAAAAGACATCGCCGTGATAGGAGGAGGAAAGGAGGATTGAGAAAAGGGGAAATGATTAGAGTATTTTTTTTACAGAAAGTGAGGAAGGAAGGGGAGGGAGGAGATGAAAAGAGGCATGTCCATGGAAGGAGGGAGGGGGGGGATGTCCATGGCGGGTGGGAGGAAAGGGGAGAGGAGGAGAGGATAAAAAATCCATGGAAAGTTTGCGGGGAGGGGGTGGGGGGGTAATGAGGGACAAGGGGAGAGGGGAAGAGAGGAAACGATGAGACGGTTCCACAGAAGAAGAGGGGGGAGGGGGGGGAGGGGGGCAGGAGCGAGAGAGAGGGACGTTTTCATGGAACGTTTGTCGTGAGGAGAGGACACGAAGGAAGTCAAATAGGTTGATGATGGCAACAGTGGAACTTCCTGTCTGGATGCATAATGATGTTTTCTTTTCTTTTCTTTTTTTCACTTTTCTTCTTTCTTCTTATTTTCTCTCTTTCTCCTCCTCCTCCTTTTATTTTCGTTCTTTCTCTCCTTCTTTTTTTTCTTCCTTGTTTCCTTTGATTGCATTAAACTCTTTTTATTCATTTGTATACATTGTTATTTATTTTATCATTATTATTACTATTATTGTTATTGTTATTACTGTTATTATTATCATCATTATTATTATCATTATTTTGTTTTTTGTTAATGTTGTTTCCTTTTACTTCTTCTTTCATTTAATTATAGCTCTTACTTGTTATTTTAATTAATCATTTTTCATCACTTCTCATCTTTAGGTGATAGATAATGTAATAATTATTTATAATCATGGTCATTGTAAACTGTTATGAAACCTCATGTCATCAGTACGAGAACTGAATAACTTTGTTGCTTAATGTAACTAATAATGATTATAAAATGATAATGATTATAACGATAATAATGACAATAGTGATGAGGATGATAGTCATAATAATGATAAAGGTAAAAATAACGATAATACTCTTAATATTACTACTAATTATAATGATAATGATAATAATGATAGTAATAACAATACTGATAATAATGATAGTAATAACAATACTGATAATAATGATAGTAATAACAATACTGATAATAATGATAGTAATAACAATACTGATAATAATGATAGTAATAACAATACTGATAATAACAATAATGAGAACTTCATTTATGATTATGATACTAATAACAAAAGTAGCAATAACAACTATAGAATAAGATACACCAGAAACAAGTCAAACGCGAAATTGTTATTACATATTTCCCTTACCCGCCATGTAACATTCGTTCAAAAGCGTAATAAAGGATACACACTATAGAGCCAAGATCTCTTTTCAGCAACAACGAGCTCTTCCTATGTTTATATAATAGGGTATTTTCTTCCCCTGGAGCTCTGGGAGGGAAGTCACATTACCGACATAGTTTCGTCAGTTTTTTTTTTAGTTTTGTTTTCCTGTTTACATTTTTTTTTTCCAGTTTTCACCTTTTTATCTTTTTTTTTGTGTTCTATGAGAGTAAGTTTCGAGGTTTATTTTGACACGGGTTGGTTCTACAGGGAGGTGGGTGGAAAGGAGAGGAGAAGAGGGAAATGGAGAAAGGGAGGGTCTGGGGCAAGGGATGTGTTGTTGGGAGGAAGGACAAAAGATGTGTTTTGCATATGATGTGTATTATCAAGTTTGTTTATTTGTGATTGTTTATGCACACACATATAGCAAACATAAATGAAGCAGTGATGCATCTCGTGCTTACTCAATCAATCCCTGATTTATCATCTAAAGGTTATCACGCAAAAACTACAAAATAAAATTCCAAGAAGGCGAGTATCTACATACCGCAACACGTCTATATGATTAGAAGTAATAAGTGATTAATCGCATTATATCTAGGGCAATATTAACATTTAGAACGATATAGCGAATGAACGTCACGAATTATGACTTAGGCCTACAACACGATCGCATGTATAGCAGATAACACAAACAGAGAAGAGTAACCAATAAGGGAGGGCGGAGGGATGGCAGGTAATCACACGCACACTAATGCATACACGCATGCCTCAGTTATTACTATATATGTATGAACGACACCTACATATGTATATATATATGTTTATATGTATATGTATATATATATATAATATATAATATATATATATATATATATATATATACTATATATATAGATATAAGATATATATATATATATATATATATATATATATATATATATATATATATACTATAAATATATATATATATATATAATATATAATACATATATATATATATATATATATATATATATATATATAATATATATATATATATATATATGTGTGTGTGTGGTGTGTGTGTGTGTGTGTGAGTGGTGTGTGTGTGGTGGTGTGAGTGTGGTGTGTGTGTGTGTGTGTGTAGTGTGTGTGTGAGTGTGTGTAGTGGTGTAATAATATATATATATATAATATATATATTATATATATATATATATAAATATATATATATATATATTATATATACATATAAAGTATATATATATATAAAAATATATATATATATATATTATATATATATATAAATATTATATATATCTATATTAATTAATATATATATAAGACATATATATATATATAAATATATATATATAATATACATATATAATATATATATATATATTATATATATATAGATATATATATATATGTATATATAACTATATAATGCCTAATATATCTATATATATAATTATATATATATAAATAAATATAACTATATATCTAAACCGTAAATCACACAACTAACTCCTATGCAACTAACATCTCTCTCACACAAACACACACACTATTCACAGCAAACTCTCACTCACTAACTCACAAGACCCGACAGTCCAACTCCCTCTCAACACACACACACTCACAAACACCACTACGCACCCCACACACACCCACACACCACACACATCACACACTTCCTCATCACAAACACACCACACACACTACGCGCGCGCGCGCGGCGCTGGCTGCTCGCTCGCGCGTCGCCGCTCGCGCGCCGCGGCTGCGCGCACACTCTCACACACGCTAACCAAACACCGCCCCCCCCCACCCCCACCCCCCCCCCCCCCAACACACACAAACACCACACACACGACACAAACCAGACACGACACACACACACAACACACACTACGCTCACCGCACTTTCAGACAGACTGACAGACATACAGACACTGACTCATACTACACTACGACACACACTCACTCACACTCACACTCTCACACAAACACACACACATAACACTCTCTCACACACACACACCCACAACTCACCACACATCACACACACACACACACTCACACACACTCACTCAGACACACCCAGACACACACATACACCTCACGACACTCTCACACACCACACCCAGCACCCACCCACACACAGGCCTCACTCAACACACACACACACACAGACACTCACCAACACACACACTCACACACATCAAACACACACTCACACCACCAGACACACACACTCCACACCACATCAACACACACACACACACACACACACACGACACTCAACACACACAACACACACACAACAGCACACACCCACACCCCATCCGCTAGTACGAACAGAATGCAAAAAAACTCACGACCCCCCCACTCTTTCGCCCCCCCAGTAACAGCACCCCCTGCCCCGCCATACCACACTGTTTCAGCCACTCCTCAAGAATACCGATATCCCTCCTTACTTCCCTCGGGCTGTCGAAGAGTAGTTCCTCTGCTTTAAGGCGACCATTACTTCGCTTTCCTGCGCCCTCGCCCTCTCTTGGGGAAAGGGGGGGAGGGGGGCGGGAGGGTAAGGAAAAAGGGGGGAGGGGTAATTAGGTATTGCGGTGACAGGTGTGGCGGTCGCTGGTTGATATATATATATATACGTGTGTGTGTGTGTGTGTGTGTGTGTGTGTGTGTGTGTGTGTGTGTGTGTGTGTGTGTGTGTGTGTGTAACGTAGACTTGGTTGTTTGGTTGTTCTATAACGATACGGAGTGAAAAGGATGTGATTGGAATAATCTTAGGGATGGGGGGGGGGGGAGGATGTGTGATTGATATTTATAGCTGGATGTGTAGTCCATCTTATATAGGCTGAAATAGATATACAGAGGAAGATACATATCTTAAGATTTCCGTTTATAGCATATAGAGCATGTACGTTTATGTATTCATGTTCGCATAATTTAGTGTCCAAAGAAATCTAGTTCTTAGAAAGTCTAAACGTATACGAAAAATATCTGTGAGGTGATCTCATGTGAAGTTTGGCATGGTAGTTCATGCAGGCATATCTATATTTCTCAATTTTCCAATAATTTTCTTCGTACAGCCTATTATTCCAGCCACCTTCCCATCCACACCCACCATCCAGTCCCATTCCCACCACCATCCATAAACCCCCCCATCCACCCCAAAACCCACCACCCACACCATCCAACCCAGCCCCCACCACCCATTCCACACCACCACCATTCCACTACCACCTTCCCCACCACATTCCACCAAATCCACCAAAGTTTCCACCACCATTAGTTCCACCACACCACCACCACCACCATAGTTCCATTCCACCCCCATCCACCAAACCACCCCATTTCCACCAAACAACCACCCACACCCATCCACCACACCACCCCATAAGTCCAAACCACCAATATCCCCACCATTCCACCATCCAAATCCACCAACCCCACCCACCACACCACCACCAATCCAACACCACCAGTTTTTCCACCACCATCCCGTCCATTCCACCATCCACCCACATCCAAATTTTTCCCACCACCCACCATTCCATCCACCACCACCCCACCCCCAACCACCCCTTCCCCCAAAACCATTCCATCCATTTCCATCCAATCCACCCCACCCCCCCCCCCCCCCCCACCCCATCCACCTTTCCCCATTTCCAACCACACCATTCCAAAACAAACACCCCACCACCATCCAATTTCCCATTCCACCACAAGTTCCATCCACCACCACCATTCCACCCATTCCACACCACCCCCCATTCCCATCCACCACCACAGTCCACCCACCCCCACATTCCACCAATTTCCATTCCAACCAACAACACCACATTTCCCCATTCCACCCCAACCACCAACACCCCCACCAACAACCAACACCACGCACCTAACCACCATCCATTTCCTCACCAAAATCAACATTCCACCGAACACCACCACCACCCATCCACCACCAAACCACACCACCACCTAACCCACACCACCACACCACACATCCACCTTCCACCACCCCACCATTCCACCAACCACCAACCCCAGTTCCACCACATCCACAACCCCACCATCACACATTCCATTTTCCTCCATTTTTTTCCACCACCCAACCATCCATCCCCAATTTTCCACCCATTCCACCTTCCCAACACCACACCACCACCAATTTTCCAATCCACCACCACCCCACACAATCCACCACCACCACCCAAACCAAAACCACAAACACCCATCACATATCGCTCCTCTCTCTCTTCTCGTCCGTCTCATCCTCTCTCTCTCCTCATCCTCCTCCTCTCCTCCTCGCCCCCGTCTCTCTCAATCTCTCTATCGCACCCTCCTCTCTCGTCTCTCTCTCTCTCCTCACTCCCTCTCTCATCTTTCCTCTCCTCCTCTCTGCTCTCCATCTCTCTTCCCTACTCTCCCTTCAGCCTCTCGTCACTCTCTCTCTCTCACATCCCTCGTCCCACTCGTCCATCACTCTTCTCTATCAGCGTCTCCCGCGTCTCTTCCCCCTCTCCCTCTCTCTCCTCTCCTCTCTCTCCCACTCTCTCTTCTTCTCTCACTCCCACTCCCCCTTCCTCTTCGCTCTCCTTTCTCTCTCCCTCCTCCTCCTCTCTTCTCTCTCTCTCTCTTCTCTCGGTCTCTCTCCTCTCTCTCTCTCGTCCTGCATGTCGCTCTCCTGTATCTTCATCGTCGTCCTCTCTCCCCTCCTTCTTCCTCACTCCCTCCTCTCTCTCTGCTCTCTCCTCTCTCTCGTCTCCCTCTCTCCTTCCCTCTCGTCACCTCTCTCCTCTCTCTCTCTCTTCTCTCCTCCTCTCTCTCTCTCTTCACCTCTCTGTCCAATCCTCCTCTCTCTCTTCTCTCTCGATCTCTCTCTCTCTCTCCTCTCCTTCTCTCCCTCCTCTCAATATATAGAATTCATATTAACACCAAAAAACCCACACACAACACACACACCACACACACACCCACACACAACACCACAAACACCCCACACCCACACACAAAAAACACCCACACCCACCCAACCTCAAAAAAACACACCCCAAAATTTACAACACACCCCAAAACCCAAACACACACAAAAAACAAAAACCCCAAACCCCCACACCCACACCACAAAACCCACAACACACCACACACACCCCCACCAACACCCCCACACAACCCACACCCCACCACAACCACACACACAAACACCACCCACATATTTATATATATAATAAAAAATAAAAATAAATAAATATCTAATATTATAACAACCCCAACCCCCACACAACACCCACAACACACACACACACACCCCAAAACACACACAAACCAAAAACACAAACACCCACACACCAAAACACCCCCCCAACCCCCCCCCACAAAACACACACAACACCACAAAACACACAACCCACACAACACACAACAACAAACACACACACACCACACACACCCAAAAACCCCACACAAACCATACACAGCCCCACAACCAACACAAACACACACAAACAAACACTATACAAAAAAAATACCAAACCACACACCCACACCCACACACACACACACACACCACCACCACAACACAACCACCCACACAACACACACACCCCATAACACCCCCACACACACACACAACCCCACACCCATCCACCACACAACAACCAAACCCAACAACCCCACACACACAAACACACCAACCCACCACACACCCCTAAAAAACCCCAAAACACAAAAACACACCCACACACACACAACACACTAACACAAACACACACACCACACACACACACACACACACAAACACACAACCATAAACACACCACTCAACCACACACACACTACACACCACACACACACACACACACACACACATCACATACGACACACACACACACACACCCACAATCACACACACACACACACACACACACACACACACCCACCACGCCCACAAAGACACACCCCACACACACACAGCACACAGTACACCTCACAGAGCCCACACACACACACCTGTACCACCACCACACCACCACACACAACACAACACACACTCACACCCACGACACACACACACACCAAACACACAGACACCACACACACACACACCCACACACACACACACACGACACACACACACACACACCACCACTCACACACGACAAACACCACCACACGTACACACACACACACACACACCACACACACACACACAGCATACGATACACACACCAACACACACACCAACCACACACACACACACACACAACACCCACACACACACCCACACACTCACCAGTACAGGACAGACACACACCCTCATACAGAAACACCATCCCACCCGCCCACCTCGCTCCGTCCGCGTCTGCTGCTCGCGCGCGTCGCGCTGCTCGCGCGCTTACCAGACACAGACACACAACACACACACAACACACACCACACACACACATACTCACCACGCCACACACTCGAAACACACACGCACACACACACACACACACAGGCTCACACACACACGACACACACACACACACCAACACACACACACATAGATATATATATATATAAAGAATGTGAATAGAGATATAGATGTATAGAGAGAGATATAGAAGTATATGATATATAGATATACACCCACACTCACCACCCACCCACACGATAGAGATACAGCACTCACACAGACACACAAACACACACACCACACACACACACAACACACACCGCACACCCTCACACTCACTACACCCACACACAAACGCACGCACTCAGGCACTGCACTCACAATACCACACACACACACACACACACACGACACACAACGACACTCGACTCACACACCCACATCTCACCCCACTCACACACACACACACAACACAGACATGACCACACACACACCATACACACACACACACACACACACACACACACACACATCACACACAACTCACCACACTCACACCCCACCACACACACACCCACACACTACTCACACACACACACACTCACGCACACACACACAGCTCACACTACACACACACACACCCATACCCACAAGTGACACTCCTCACTCACCCCAACTCCACACACACACACGACACCACACTCGACTCAACCACACTAACACACCACTCACTCCCACTGACACTCAAACTCTCACACACTCCAGCCCCACCACACACCCACTCATCATTCACACCACACAAACACTCTCCACAGTACACAATCAAACCCACACACCACGCTCATCACTCAACTCACTCACTATCTTCACACACACACAACACACTCACACACGCCGACGGAACACACTCACACCCACTCACACATCACACACAACGTCCACACACACACCACTCGACATCACCAACAAACACACGACCCACCCCACCCACCACACATCCCTCCACTCAAACACTCACGCCTCACACTCACCGACACACACGAGCACCCACACGACACACACACTCGCTCGAGCCACACACCCACCCACACACTACCACACACACTCACCACTCATAGCACACAGCACACACCAGGACACACCAAACACACACCACACACACACACACTCACACACAAACACACGCCAATCACACCCTCACATCCCACATCTGCCCCCTCACATATTATATCCCCCCTCTGTAGCCCCACACCATGTTAACACCCGGGGGGCCACCCCCCACACACGCCCTCCATAACCCCTCCACCCACCCTACCCCGGGGGTGGGGGGGGGGGGTGGGGGGGGGGGGGGGGGGGCCCACACCCACACACCCACATACCCCACACACACCCCACGGCATTCACTAACACATACACACCCCCATACCCCCCACACACTACACCACCCCTCCCCACCCACACACCCCCCCCCAACACAAACATACTATCTCAAAAAAAAAAAACTATATCACAATCTCTTATATATATATAAATATTAGAACACAAATACTCTCACAAAACAAACTCTCAAAAATCCTATATCTATATTTGTACTGTTTCATCCCTATCATATCTCTCACTACACTCTCACTCTCACTAACTCTCGTACTCCTATATCTATTCGACCACACTATCACATCCTACTCTATCAATCACAAAAAATCTCCTCACGCTCTACATAATACTCCTCTCATCCTCCTCACCACACACACACACCTATCAGACTCACAAAATCCCACACACATCTTCACACTCACACACAAATCTCTCTATCTCACACACATCACTCACCCCACCCACACACACAGACACTCACAACCCCCTCAATAACTCGCACTCACACTCACCACACACACCACACCACTTAACACCCCACACAAAGGTACAGACAGACCAGATCACAATCACACCACTACTCACACACGCACACCACACACTCACACACACACACCACACACACACACCCTCACCAATGACAGACAATCTGACCACACACTCACACACATCACACACACTCTCACACACCTATCACTCTCACACACTCAATACTCAAAACCACACACAAACACTCACCACTCACTCCCCCACCAAAGACAGACCGACAGACAGACACACTCACACACACTCACACACACCTCTCACACACACACTGATCACACCACTCACACACACACTCCACACTCACACTCACACACATATTAGAGAGATCTTAGAGAGACTCCTCTCGCCCACTCATCACACCCACACACCACCACACACACACACTACACCCACACTCACACACACACACACACACCACACACACACCCTCACACACACCTACACGCTCACACACACAGCACACACATACACTACACACACCACACACAGACCCACTCACACACACACCCAGCACACACACACTCTCAGACACACTACACACACTCACACACACACACACACACACACACACTCACACACCCTTACTTTCACATTTAGATGAGAGATGAGAAAGTTTTAGAATGATGACAGAGAGAGAGATATAGACATATAGAGAGATATTGATTGAAAAGATAGTAGATATACAGTAGCGGATTGAGTTAGAGAGTAGGATAGTGAGAGATAAGAGAGAGACATCACCACCTCTAATATCATATCAACCCCCCCTCCAGAGTCCCGTCGCATATACGCCCGCCCCCCCCCCTCCACTAATCGCTTTTTCGACATCGCTCCCGTGCGCGAACGATAGCTGACACAGAAAATCTATTTCCCGGACGCTCTTATGGAGTGGCCGAAGCAACGAGATCTATTTCATTCTGGAAATTAAACTGCCATTTCATCGCGTTTTTTCCATTGCCGCGACGAATAAAAATAATTCACTTTTTCTAACAATCCCAGGAAGAGGCCTAACCCAATCTAAATGAGGTAGCTCTTTATTTTATCTTATTTTTAGAATATTACACTCATGTAGGCACACAATTATATTATGTATATACACATACATGTTTATATATATATATATATATATATATATATATATATAAATATAGAGGATATATATATATATATACATATATATATGTATTATATATATAATATATATGATATATTATATTATAATAAATAGATATATAATATATAGATACATGATATATGAATATCTATATAATATAGTAAATTATATATATATCTATATTATATATATATATATATATATCTGTAGATATGTATATATATATATAGATATATATATAATCTAAATATATATATATATATATAAGCATATATATATATACAATGCATATATAATAATACATGCAATATATATATTATAGTAAATTACTCACTCTCTATATATATATCTAAACATCTAATATATATATATCTACAAAATAAAAATACAACACACCCACACCCACACACACAACACACATACACATCAGAGATATATATATGCTAATATAAATATATATCTATATATATGGATATATATATATATATAGAAATATATATATATATATAAATATATATAAAGAATAGTATATACTGATATAATAAATATACTAAGAATATATTATAGATATATACATATATTTCGTATGTATACATATATATATAAATATATCTATATATATATATATATATATACAATATATTTATAAATATGTTGTGTGGTGTTGTGTGTGTGTGTGTATGTACAAATTTATATATATATATATCTATATATATCATATATAATAGATCTATCACACATATATATATATAAACTATTCATATAATGTATATACATATATATATATCTATCATATCTATATCTATATTATCTGAAATCTATATATATATATATATACCATACATATATATAATAAATAATATAGAGTATA
The DNA here is from genome assembly GCF_977035675.1 of Penaeus japonicus. NCBI lineage: Eukaryota > Metazoa > Arthropoda > Malacostraca > Decapoda > Penaeidae > Penaeus > Penaeus japonicus. Next base: position 40,812,976 of record NW_028234409.1, read on the forward strand.
AATATATATAATAAATATATATAAATATCATATATATATATATAAATCCTATATATATTATATATATCATATATATATATATAAATATATATAATATATGAAATATATAATATAATATCAAACTATATAAACTAACTATAAATATATATATATAGTATACATATATAAATAAATATATAAATATATATATATATATATATATCTATATATAAATATATATCTATCTATATCTATATATAAATAAATATCTATATATATATCTAAGTATAAAGATACATATATATATATCTCAATACATAATACATACATCAATATATATGTTTTAATCTATATATATATATATATATAAAGATCTAAATATTATATACATTCTTTCATCTCACAACACTCTCATCTATCCTCACTCGACACCTAAGAATACACTCCACACACTCACACTACACTCACTCTCACAACACACCACACCACCACTCAAACACAAACGTACTAGACGTACCCACAGCTGACACACCACACTCCTCACTCACTCACACCTCACACTCACACACACACACACACTGCACACCAGCACTGACACCCACAAACACTCCACATCTGCACACTCACCACTCACACACTCACACACACACTCGACACACACGCGACCACAGCTCTCACCCCCCCCCCGTCGCTCGAGCAATTGCCCGACCACACACACACACACACACACTCACACACTCACAACACCACACACTCGTCACCACACACACACACACTCACTCACACAGCACCACACACCACACACACACCCAAACACACCACACACACACACCAACACACACACACACCCACACACACACCCAACACCACACACACACACACACACACACACACACACCTCACCCCCCCCCACCCCCCCCAAAACCCCCACCCCGCCCCCCCACCCCCCCCCACACACACTCACCACACACACACACCCACACCACAACACACACACCCACACACACACACACCAACACACACCCACACAAACACACACACCTACACCCACCCACCCACACACAAACACACACCAACACACACCCCCACAAAAAAAAAAACACACCCAAAAATCACACCCACACACACCCACACACACACTCCACCAACACACACCACTTACACACACCAAAACACACAAACACACACACACACACACACTCCACACACACCCCTACACACACACAACCAACATAGAAATAAAAAAAAAAACAACACACCACACTACACACACACCCACACACACACAACACACCACACCCAAACACACACTCATAAACACCCCACACCCACACACACACCCCCACACACACACTTAACCACACACACACACACAACACACACTCACACACACACACCCCACCCCCACAATTCCCATCCACACCACACCCACACACTCACACACAAAAACACACACCACCTCACCAAACACACCACACACACCCCATCACACACACCAAACCACACCGACACACACACACACACACACCACCCTCACACACACACCCCCCCCACCCACACCACCCACCACACCCACACACACACACACTCACCACACACAACACACCCACATCACCAACGACCACCACACACTCACACACCAAACCACACACACAAACACACAACAACCCAACACTTTACACACCACCCCCACACACACTCACCACAACACACACCCCCCCACACACACACACACACACACACGACTCTCACACACACACACACACAACCAAACACACACAAACACAAACACCAACACACACACACACCCCACACACACACACACACACACACACACACACACTTACACACACAACCACACCGACCACCCCCCCCCCCCCCCCCACACACACACACACACACACACACAACACAACCAACACTACCCACACACACACAACCACCACACACCAACACACACACACACACACACTCACACACACACACAAACAAACAACACACAATGCACACAAACCCAACCCACCACACAGCACACACCACAAACACACACACACACCCCACACACCACACACTCACACACACACCAGTATCTTCTATCTATGTACCTATCTATTCTATCTATCTATCTTTTATCTATCTATCTATCTATCTATCTTCAATCTATCTTTCTATCTATCTATCCTAGATCTATAGCTATCTATGATATATATATATACATATAAATATGATTATAATTAATATTATTATATATATATATATAAATATATATTATGTATATATATACATATATATATAAATATTATAATATATATAATATATATAAATTATATATATATATATATAGCTATATATATATATATATATATATGTAATATATATATATATATTTATATATATATATATATATATATAGATATATATATTATATATATATAATCAGTATCATATATATAATATATAGTTATATATATATATATATATATATTAAATGATTATATATATATATATTTATTATATATATATATATACTATATAATATAAATATCTTAATATATATATATACATATATATAGATATATATATATATTATATTATAATATATATATATATTATATATATATGTGTGTGTGTGTGTTGCTGTTGTGTGTGTGTGTATTGTGTGTGTAGAGTGTGTGTGTGTGTGGTGTGTGTGTGTTTGTTGTGTGTGTGTGTGTGTGTGTACATTGTCGTGTGCGACAGGTGGTGTGTTTGCGGTGTGGTGCTATGTATGTATATGCCTATATATATATTTCCATATATATATATAATAATATATATCATATATAACCTATATATATATATACTATAATTATAATATTATAACAATATACTACTGGATATATATGTATATATATATTATCATACCTACTATATATATATATCATATATATTATATATATATATGTATATATATACTATAAC
>NW_028234409.1:40853415-40855915 GCF_977035675.1 Penaeus japonicus
TTTACTTTCTCTTTGTTTATTTTATGTATTTTTATTTGCTTTCAAAAGTATTATCGTTGCTAAGTGTGCATTGTTTTTCGTTCAGGATGAGTACGAGGAGAGAGAGAGAGAGAGAGAGAGAGAGAGAGAGAGAGAGAGAGAGAGAGAGAGAGAGAGAGAGAGAGAGAGAGAGAGAGAGAGAGAGAGAGAGAGAGAGTGAGAGAGAGGGAGAAGAAGAAAGAGAGAGAAAGAGAGAGAGAGAGAAGAGAGAGAGAGAGAGAAGAGAGAGAGAGAGAGAGAGAGAGAGAGAGAGAGAGAGAGAGAGAGAGAGAGAGAGAGAGAGAGAGAGAGAGAGAGAGAGAGAGAGAGAGAGAGAGAGAGAGAGAGAAATAGAGAAAGAGAAATAGAGAAAAGAGAAACAGAGACCGAAATCTAAAAATGAACGTAATCATAAAGACATAAAATGATCATTATATCTTGAAAACTTGAAAAAACGAACCGTCTTTACGTTAAGCATCACCAATGACTCCCCTACAAAAAGTCAATCCAATATACCACGATTCAGTGCTTACACAACGGTAGCTCAAACTCTATAACCGGATGGGACAAAGAGCAGCGACCTGTTTGCAGACATTGTACGAGTATTTTCAGAGTAAATCCCTTCTACTCTATTGTGTCGGTGCTCATGACGATGATGATCTTCTGTGACGTAGTTTTTTTGTTTTTGTTTTATCTTTTCTGTCTAGAAACTCATCATCTCACATAATGCACTCACATATTCTATCGATATACGTATTTTCAATAACTATATCCATTTCTACTAATTTGATGCATGGTTAGCCCTTATGGTATAAATGTGTCTCCGAAAACGTATTCTGTTATAGATAACTTGTGATTTTCCTTTTCAAACAATTTAACACAAGAGATAACACAATAAGCACAAACAACTCCATCACCTACAAAAGCCTGGCTAGACTAAATCCCAACGATATCCCTAATCTACAAACAAACACATAACCTCATACTATAAGCCAACGCGATAGCTCAATACTAGAAACAAATACAAAATCTCACACTACAAGCACCACACAAAACTATATAATACAACCAAACAAAAATGTTCCTAACACACCCAAACATAAAACCTCATCCAAACAAAACGTAAAACCTCATACTTAACGCAAACAACAGCCTATACCACAAGCAATATACAAAAACTCACAATGCAAGCAAATACAAAACCACATACAACATAAAAAAAACTCCAATGTCCGCAAAGAATCTCTCACGATATACCACGCTCTTCTAAAAACACAGTATCTAACACACCATTATACCATCGAGACACCCATCACGTAATCGAGACTACCAGAACGATCTTCTGAGGCTACGTATGAGCTACACACTCTAGGTAGTCTGGGACGGGTGACGCCAACCAGCTGATCTCATGTGAGCGTGTGAGGTAAATCCATCATGATAATCTGACAGTTATCATGCCACTGCTGATGAAGGTACTGTCAGTCGTGTGATTGATTAGTTTCATTGTGTGTTGCTGATGTTCTCTCTCTCTCTCTCTCTCGTTCTCGCTTTCCCTATCCATCTCTTTCTCTTCCTCTCTCTCTCTCTCTCTCTCTCGTTCTCGCTTTCCCTATCCATCTCTTTTTCTTCCTCTCTCTCTCTCTAGCTCTCTTTCTCTCTAACTCTCTCTCTCTCTCTCTAACTCTCTCTCTCTCTCTAACGCTCTCTCTCTCTCTCTAACGCTCTCTCTCTCTCTCTAACGCTCTCTCTCTTTCTCTCTCTCTAACGCTCTCCCTCTCTCTCCTCCTCTCTTTCCCTCTCGTTATCTCTCTATTTATCTCTTTCCTTCACTTTTAACCTACGCATTCCGCACTACTGATCACAGTAAAATAGCCACTGTATCAAACACTCACACAAAAATCGAATTGGCAATACACTAACGCCCTATGTTTACTATTTCACCAGAAGTACCATAGATGGTAAGCCAATAAGCTGTCGAAACCCGTGAGCAAAATGGACGTTATATTTTACTTATGCTCGAGGGCGAGACAGCAGAAAGAAAACAAACGTTATTTTGAATCACGTGGGAAGACTTTACGGGCTGCTAAGAGCTGGAACGCTGCAATATGCTCAAAACTGCGAAACCTTCCACCCTCTCGTGATGCAGGATATTGCAGCTACAATATGCTATGTGTGTGTGTATGTAAGAAGAGCGTGTAAAAGGTTAGAGTAAGTGCTTGCAATTCATATTTCCGGGTTGGTTGTAAGGTTTGATGGGTATAGTAAAAATGAAAATATGAACGAGGGAGAAAAGAAACACGCTATATTTTTTCTGTATTTTCGTGTTATTGAAAAAAAAGTTATATGAACACATCGAGTATCGATGAGAAAGAAATATTAAATATTTTATTTTGAGGATATTTTAAAAAATAAGAATAAAACTACTAAGGAATAAGAGAACATCCAAAAAAAGAGATAGCTATGTTATAGAAGAGTGGACTAA
>NW_028234409.1:40883415-40885915 GCF_977035675.1 Penaeus japonicus
TTGATAAAAATCAATTCCATGAATAAAATAAAAATACAAGGATACCATAACATACATGAATGGGTTCGTAAACAAGGCGTGTCTTGTATTTAGATCATGCATGGCCTGATATCTTATTTTAATTTAACCTTGAATAATTGATAAAACGGTATCCCCTTCTACGTCATCCATGTGTCAGATCTCTAACATGTATTATGTTTTTCCCCACGTTTAATACTTGGTTTATTTTCAACTGCTTGTCGTGATCTAGGGACAAGTTGGTTAGATATTGATGCTGAAGTAAATCCAGCTTATAGATCTAGAATCTAATTAAAGAATTCATCATAGAAAGTGAAATAAATTTTCCTTTAAATGTATATGGCATCTTAGAAGGAGGTTTAAGCCCTGGGGGATTTCTATTCGGTTCTATCATTCACCGATGGCTTTACAATTCCTTCAGTATAGCCAATTGTAATGTGAACTTTGTCAATTTTCTTAATTATCGTATGTGACGTTACCGCTAATTAAGATGCTTCCCACGTTTTTTTTTTTTTTTTTTTCGATTAGGAAAATTGATCTAACGTACCGTACCTCACCTGAGAAGGAGGAAAAGAAAATGAGATAGAATAACAACTCAGAGCAAAGATAAAGAAGGGAGATATGAGAAAAAAGGGGGATAGTTACTTCAGAAAATATAAGACAGACACGGTAACTTAAAGCAAAGACAAGCAGAAACGGTAAAGTAAAGATAAAGTAAAGATAAAGAATATAGATAAGCGAAAACTCGTGACGATTGCTAAAAACAAATATAAAGAAGAGTAGGTGAGACAAAAAGAGTAACAATGAACCAAAGCGCATATGAGAAGAGCAGGTAACGGCTAAACGATGTTAACATGATAAGTAGAGTTATGAGAAAAAGAGGGTAATTACTCAGATATTTTTTTTTTCTTTTCATTTTTTTTTCTTTGATAATGATATCTACTCAATAAGAAGAGAGAATAATAACAATAAAAAAAAAGTTAAAACAACTCTTGAAAAAGGCAAGAAAAATGGGCTAAAGTATCTCAAAGGAAACATAATGGAATTAAGGTACACTGAAAATGAAGTACCTCAAATCAAATATAAAGAAGTGGGAGAAAGCAAAAAGGATAATATCAAAAGCAGATAAGAGCGAGATATTAGAGTGACTCAGAGTAAAGATAAAGAAAGGAGATAAGTTTGGACAACAGAATTTAAAGATAAGGAAAGGATGGGAAATTCCGAGAGCTTCTTGAATATAAATGGTAACTTGTAGTAAACATCATTTTAGGTAGACCTTGATACGCACTTACAGGCAGGATAACGGTCGACAAGCGAAGTAAGCCTTGCACTGTAAGCATTGTTTTGCTGATCTAGAATTTAACTCTGACGGTTCCCATCTCGGCTCTATTGCCGTCCATTTCACGATTGCTTCCTGAAAACCCTTTGGTTCTCCCTATAAAGGTATTTTATTCCATGGGAGACGCTACGTTTGTTTTTTATGTCCTTTTTTAGAAAATTCGGAATAAGTGACTTGTTTTCTGCTTTTGGAGAGTAGCTCTGTTGTGCATGTTATATATGTATATAATATATATATATATATATATATATATATATATATATATATATATATATATATATATATATATATATATATATGTATGTATGTATGTATATATACATTATAAAATATATATATATATATATATATATATATATATATAATATATATATATATATAAAAATATATATATATATATATATATATATATATATATATATATATATATATATATATATATATATAATGTATACACATGTGTGTGTATAAATATACTTATATAAATAAATGAATATATATATATATATATATATATATATATATACATTTATTTATTTATTCAAAGTCCGTTTCTACATCCACTTCCCTCCACTCCGAATGCACGAGACAAACAAGGAAGCCAGGCGCTCCCGAGGAAGATTTCCGGGATGAAGTGAGACGCAGGAGGAGGAGGAAGAGGCTGCTCAGATATTGGGCCGATAAAAAGCTGGACAAGACTGCAGGTGGTGTCTGCTGGGGGCGACATGCGGACGCCAAAGTTAATAACGAGGGGGCGGCCGAGGAGGAGTGGGACGCCAATGAAGAGAGAGACAGATCATAAAGGTGATGAGGATGCTCTCTCTCTCTTTCTGTTTCTCTCTCTCTTTCTGTTTATCTCTCTCTCTGTTTTGCTTTCTAGCAACTCCTGCTCTCGTCTCTCTGTTTCTATGCGAGAGCTCTCTCTTCTCTCTCTGTTTTTCTCTCTTTACTCTCCTCTCATTAGTTTTCCATCTCTCTCTCTCTGTATTCTCTTCTCCTCTCTCTGTTTTCTCTCTCTCTCACTGTTTCTCTCATCTTCTCATACTTCTTCGTACGGTATTAATCGATCATGAGCCAACGATTTCAGGTAAGTCTCTCTCAATCGAATCAATTGAATCAACCGTCATCAATGTCGTCGTGCTT
>NW_028234409.1:40920915-40925915 GCF_977035675.1 Penaeus japonicus
GAATGCAAGCACAGAAAGAAAAACGCCAAGTAGTGGGAATGAAGAACAAGAAAAGGGAGAAAAAGAAAAGATAAAAAGGAGGAAGAAAAGATAAAATAAAGATGATAGTTAAACAAAAACAACAGAAAAACAAAACAAAGAAAGACTTTTTTTTTAAAGAAAGAAAAATAAGATAGAAAAAAAAAACATACCATAAAATAAAGAAGAAGAAGAAAAAGAAGAAGAAGAACAGCAGATAAGAAATACAAGAAGATAAAAGAAGAAGGGTAAGAAGACTAGACACTATGGCTATGGAGGGGAGAGGATGCCAATGACTGAGAGAAGCGGCGCCTCAGCAGATCTCGGCTCGGTATGGTGGCCCGGCCGAACTCAGAACTACACCATGCATTTAGACGGCCTAGTTTAGTGCGTGGAGAGCCCTTGGGACATGGCGGGTTACCTTGCTGGAACACTGACCGATACACTGTATTTCTAAATGTACACTGGCCACGGGTGCTCTTCGTGTGATGGCGATTTCGAATGTCACTCTTGAGTATTTAAAACTGTTTCTGTGTTCGATTGTGAGTTTGATGATGTTAAAAACTAAAAATCTTCTTTGGTCCGGTTACGTACATTAATCGCATTATGCTGAGCTTGTTAAATCGTGTAAAACTGATAACATATTAATCATATTACACTGAAGATGATAATAACATGATCATCCCCATTTTATCTATCAGACTCTCATAATCATTCTCTCATTGCTAGATGCCGTTTTCGTAATATCACACATTGTACATAAAAGCATAAAAAACGCCTGATTCATATTCAATATGTTTTGCTTATCAGCGCAATAATTGATCACAAAGTTTTATCATTTACGTGTCGTTCACAATCCCGTCGTGTCTCTTTGCATATAATTTCGACATTTGTGTCAATTACTGTCAGTCGGGATTTTTTTCGCCTCGTCATGCCACCTCAACAACAAGTCCTGATTTGTGAGAGCAAAGACGATAATTGATGATTGCAAAATGCTTAAACGGTTGCACTTAAATGTGAAGGTTCGCCAGATATTACATCTCTCTTATCCTCCATCGATAATAATATTTCACATTGGCGGTGTGTGTGTATGTGTGTGTGTGTGTGTGTGTGTGTGTGTGTGTGTGTGTGTGTGTGTGTGTGTGTGTGTGTGTGTGTGTGTGTGTGTGTGTGTGTGTCTGAGTGTGTGTGTCTGAGTGTGTGTGTGTGTGTGTTTGAGTGTCGTTCGTATGTGTCTGTTTGTGTGTGTTTATCATTTGCATTTCCGTCTAAACTTTCCCCTCGAGCAATCGCTGATAAGTGGGGAAAAGAAAGGCGAGACAGAAAAGTCACAAAAGGAAACTAAAAAGACGGAGGTTGCAAGAATGTTTAGCTCTGGCAGCGGCATCTTTGTTCATTTGTGTGTGCGTGTGTGTTCAGCAAGTGCTATCTCAGCGCTTGCAAAAGATTTAATCTCCGGTATTGCAGTTTCCCAACAACAAAAAATAAAAAAGTCTTCAAAATCTCTTAGACGCTCTGCAACGCTGATTCCCAATTCCTATCATAATTCCGAACTTGCCATGCAATGCTGACTGAGCAAGCAATAGCATATTTATCACATCTAACACAAAAAAGGTAAAAGCGCTGATCTTTCAAGATATAATCACGGCAAGACTGCCAAAGAAAGGAAGGGGATGTCAAGCATAAAGTGAGGCGTAAGGAAGGCGTAAGGAGAGAAAGGGAGAGAAAGAAAGAGGGAGGGAGAGAGAGAGAGAGAGAGAGAGAGAGAGAGAGAGAGAGAGAGAGAAGGCGGGATTGGAGGGGGGGGGGCGGTCAAGCAGAAAGGAAGACTCGAGGAAAGTGTAAGGAAGCATTAAAGTGCATGATTCCATAGACGAGAGACACAAAGTCCTAACTCAAGTCACACAGACAGCGAACTTAACGACCCAATAAAAGAACTTATACTAGATCTTCTGCAAGATGTCCAAAAGAACTGACCGGGGTTGGTAGAGTTCGAGTTTGGTAGAGATTGAGGTTGGCAGAATTCGAGGTTAACAGAGTTCGAGGTTGGCAGAGTTTGAGGTTGGCAGAGCTTAAGGTTGGCAGAATTTGAGATTGGCAGTGTTGGAGGTTAGCAGAGTTTGAGGTTGGCAGAGCTTAAAGTTGAAAGAATTCGAGATTAGCAGTGTTGGAGGTTGGTAGAGTCCGAGGTTGGCAGAATTCGAGGTTGGCAGAGTTCGAGGTTAGCAGAGGTTTACAAAGATGTTGGCAACGTGACAGATTGACGGAGCACGAGTCAGCTTTCGAGGTTGGTAGAGTTTTATGTTGGCAGAGCTAGATGTTGGTAAAGTTAAGAGCTCGAGGATGGTAGAATGATGGGCTGGCAATAACAGGTTGACAAAGTTCGAGATCGGCAAATTTAGAAATTCGATGTAGACAAAAACAAGAATTTTGAAATAGTGAGTGACACTCAGTTCCAAACACTGAAAAAGATTTAAAAAAAACAAAAATAAATAAAAATAATAATAATGAACATTATGGCGTAAGAAAACAAAACAAACAAACAAGAAATCAGGTCTTAGTTTATATGCATTGCGTAGTTCTCTGTCACGGACATTCAAGCTGAGATTGGTCTAGGGAACTTATGTGTCGGAAAAATGCAATATTTGGGAAGCAGAAGGTAGCGGGAAAGAGGGCGGAGGGAAGGGAGTAAGCGGACATTACTTTGACGGGGCCTTACGAGTATTTGGAAAACTGTGTAAGTTATATGTGAAGGACAACGAGGGAGAGTGTGGTGGGAGGGGTGAGAGAGAGAGAGAGAGAAAGACAGACAGAGAGAGAGAGAGAGAGAGAGAGACAGAGAGAGGGGGAGAGGGAGGGAGAAAGAGAGAGAGAGAGAGTGAGAGAGATAGGGAGAGAGAGAGAGAGAGAGTGAGATTGAAAGATAAAGAAAGTGAGAGAGAGAGAGAGAGAGTGAGATAGAGAGATAAAGAAAGTGAGAGAGAGAGAGAGAGTGAGATAGAGAGATAAAGAAAGTGAGAGAGAGAGAGAGAGAGAGAGAGAGACTTTGACTATGACTTAAACAAGTTTATTGAGACAAGTGGTCACTTACATCTCAAAAAGATGAGGAAACATAGGTTATCCTCAACACAATCCTAGTCCTTCTTTGGGATCTAATATCTTTTACAAAACCGTATAGCTATGTCAGCATGTCCTGCTCGGGCTATCATAGTCTCAGCAGAAGGGAAGTCACAGTACTATATAGACAGTTGTCAACTACATTTATGTAATTGATGCAAAGTGTTTGTACTTTTTAAAAAGGTCCATAACCTAGCCATTCGAGAAAGAGAGAGACGGAAAGGAGGGAGGGAGAAACAGCAAAAGAGAGGTGAGAGAGGAAAAAACTCTGAGAAAGAGATAGAGAAAGGAAGGGGAGAAAGAGAGAAAGAGATAGAAACAGCGAAAGAGAGGTGAGAGAATAAGACAGTGAGAAAGAGAGAGAAGGGGGAATGGAAAGAAAGAAAAAGAGAGAGAGAGAGGGGATGGAAAGAAAGAAGAGAGAGAATGAAAAATGAGAAAGACGCAGAGACAGGGAGGAGAAATTACTATTTTAGAAAGAACACGGACACAACCTACTAAAACAATCAACAGCAGAGGAAACAGGGCGAAAGGAGGAGAGACGGAGGGAAAAAAAGAAAGAAGGAGAGAAAGAGAGAAAGGAAAAAAAGTAGAAGAGAGAGGGAGGTATAGGGAAAAAGGGTGAAAATAAAGTAGAAAGGAAGAGAAAGAGAGAGAAGCAGAAAAGAGAGAAAGGAAAGGAAGAAAAGAGAAAAAGTAAAGGAAGAAAAAACAGAAAAGAGAGAAAGGAAAGGCAGAAAACATAGAAAGGAGAGGCAGAAAAGAGAGAAATGAAAGGAAGAAAAGAGAGAAATGTGATTCAGAAAAGAGAAAAAGGAAAGGAAGAAAGGGAGAAAGGAAAGAGAGAAGAGAGAAAAAGGAGAGGAAGAACAAATAGAAAGGAAAGGCAAAAAAAGAAAGAAAGGAAAGGAAAAGAATAGACGAAGGAAAGGCAGAAAGGAGAGAAAGGAAAGGAAGAAAAGAGAAAGGAAAAGAAAAAAAAAGAGATAATGGAATGGTAGAAAATATGGATAGGAAAGGAAGACCAGAGAGAAACGAAAGGAAGAAAAGAGAGAAAAGAGAGGCAGAAAAGAGAAAAAGGAAAGGAAGAAAGGAGAGAGAAAGGAAAGTAAGAAAATAGAGAAAGGAAAGGAAGAAAAGAGAGAAAAGAGAGGCAACAAAGAGAGAAAAGAAATCAGAAAAGATAGAAAGTAAAGGAAGAAAAGAGTAAAAGGAAAGGTAGAAAAGAGAGAAAGGAAAGGAAGAAAAGAGAGAAAGTAAAGGAAAAAGAGAGAAAGGAGAAGCAGAAAAGAGAAAAAGGAAAGGAAGAAAAGAAAGAAAGAACAGAAAGAAAAGAGAGAAAGGGAAGGGAAAAGAAAGAGAAAGTTAATCAGAAAAGAGAGAAATGAGATTAAGAAAAGAGGGAAATCAAAGGTAGAAAAAGAGAAAGGAAGATGAGAGAAAAAGGAAATTCAGAGAGAGAGAGAAAGGAGAGACAGAAAGAAAGTAAGGAAGAAGAAAAGGAAAAGAAGAAAGAGAAAGAAAGGAAATTAAGAAAAGAGAAAAGAAAGGCAGAAAAGAGAGAAAAGAAAGGTAGAGAAGAGAGAAATGAAAGGCAAAAAAGAGAGAAATGAAAGGTAGAGAAGAGAGAAATGAAAAAGAGAAAAAGAGAGAAAGGAGAGGCAGAAAAGATGGAAAGGAAATAAAGGAAAAAGAGAAAAGAAAGGCAGAAAAGAGAGAAAAGAAAGGTAGAGAAGAGGGAAATGAAAGACAAAAAAGAGAGAAACGAAAGGCAGAGAAGAGAGAAATGAAAAGGAGAAAAAGAGAGAAAGGAGAGGAAGAAAACGAGAGAAAGGAGAGGCAAAAAAGATGGAAAGGAAATTAAG
>NW_028234409.1:40935915-40938415 GCF_977035675.1 Penaeus japonicus
ATGCCCCTCCTTTTTTTCCTTCTCTCGCCGTCCCCCTTTCCCCACTCCCGGAATATTTATCGTAAATTAGGTCGGCCTGAAGCTTAAAGGGCCAAAGGAATGCTTGAAGAAGATTACGTGTAATGCAACCGGCGAGGAGATTCTCCGTAAACATATAAATAAGTTTGATGTGGGATGCCCCCTTTCCCCTCTCCCCTATCACCCTCTCCTCTCTCCCCTCCCCCTCCTCCCTTTCTCAAACTCCCGCCCCAATTTCGAGATTACGTCACGCGCTGTAAGGGAGCTAATGGAGGGAAGGGGGAAGGGGGTTGGGTGGGTGATGTAAGGAGGGGAGGAGGGGTGAATGGAGGGATTAGGGGAAGGGGGGGATGGTGATGGAAGGGGGTAGGGGTGGGGGGGAAAGGAATTAGGAGGGTGTTTAACACATTTCCCTTCCTGTTTCCCCTCACACTTTCTCCTCATTCGACTGAAATTACATTTAGATGAAATTCATTTACTCATTTATTTTACCACTCAGCTACACAAATATGTTGACAAAATATCGTAAATAGTATATATACAAATATATGTACATATACATAACCCTCCATTGTAAAATATTTCCGCATAACTTTAACAGTAAATGGTGCAACCAGATATTTTGTAAACACTTCAACACAAGAGCTATACGAGTAAATAACTTCAAAATTACCCCCTGTGAGAGGTTTTAACAAGAATTTGGCGCTAGTTCAGAGGAGGAAATTTTAGCCATTAAGAAAATTATATATCATAAATGGCACTGTTTTTAGACGGCAAGATACATCGACAATATGAATCATCGCTTCATTTAACTATATATTTTTAACCATTTATCTATTTTGAACAATCGGTGTGTAGCACAGCCAAATTCATCAGTGATATATGCATTATCACTGCAATTAAGTTAATGCGACCCTCTTGATATCTGTATTGCCATATTGAAAATTGCACTATGGAGCTTTTAAACTGGTGAAATGCAGAAAAAAAATATAAAATGCTAGTAATATTCTAATCATGATTATAATTTATATAAAGTCAGTATGAAAACAAAACAAAAAAAATATGAATAAAAAAAATAATTCAATATCACCGGGCAGCATCGACGGGATTTCCAAGCCACATTACTTGAAAGAAAATCCCCGTTCCCATTGAACCCATCCCACGCATCACTACCTGAAAGGAAAACAAATATGTAAATTAAAGAAAAAAAAGAAGATTTCGTTTCCGAATTCGCCTTCGTTGATAAAATGAATTTGGCTTAACGACCGCTACCCAAACAGAACCTAGTCACAATCTAATTGAACAAATAACAGATGTGCTTACCACCACTGCAACCTGAAAACAAAGTTAGCAATTACCTGCACATTATTTTTTCCTCAATGGATAATGCAAATTCATAAATATCTTCCTCCCCTTTGTTTGGGCGTTTGGAAAGTATAGGCTGCAACCATTCTTTACAAGCAGCTGCTGCATAAGATAGCCCAGGCTGTTAACATCGAGATGGAAATCATAATAACTCTATAATTTCGTGCACCAACCATGGTTCGAAAACATATTCTAAAATTCCCGGAGCATCCATCACATCAAAATTCTATATCCATGGGCCCTTCATGAAAAAAAAGAAATATATACATTAATCTCTAAGACCCTCTGAATATCCCAGCGTCCAATATCTTTTAAGACCCCAAAGGAGGGTTATTCGGATGCAACCTGCAACTGACCTGTTCTGCATATGAAAGTTAAACACAATTAAGTATTCCCCTTTGGTGTGTTTGCGAATTTTTTTTTCTTTCTTTTCTCTCTTTCTTTTTTTGACAGATGCCTTGTACAGATGGCTTCCGTAGAAGTGCAAAGTTGAATGTATTCCTTCCCTGGTCAACCAAATGCAACATCAATGGAAAAGGCAACAAGAGGTAAGATACAATGATGCATTATATCCTCGCCTTTGTGTCTGACCCCTTGAGTCGAAATAAGAGATCGGCTTGAAGACTAACTGGATGTCTTCCATTTTACTCTGAATTATTTATCTTCTATTTTCATTATTTCGCATATTGATATCTTTTTTATCTCTTAATTAATTTTTCTACAATATTACCGTATCTATTTTACCGACTTTTTTGTGCAGACGATAAGAACAGCCGTTAATGTTTTGGAAGAGAATTTAATCTTAATTGTGTATTATGCATATTCCGAATTAACCTTCGTGAATCGAGCTGTGAACAAAGCGAGTGTTTTCCCCGGCAAATGAAGAGTTATTTAAATGTATGTAATAAAGAGAGATAAATTTTCCATCCCCTCATACGCACTTTATCCTACACATTTCCCTCTTTCTCCTCTTCCTCTTCCTCCTCCTCATTTTCATTTTCCCCTTCCTCTTCCTCTTCCTCCTCCTCCTCCTCATTTTCATTTTCCCCTTCCTCTTCCTCTTCCTCCTCCTCCTGTTTCTCATTTCCCTCCAGTTCCTCTTCCTCTCCCTCCTACT
>NW_028234409.1:40958415-40960915 GCF_977035675.1 Penaeus japonicus
AGGAAAAAAAATACAGGAATTGAGAAGTGAGGAAGAAAGCAAAAAAAAAATAAAAAAATAAAAAAAAATAAAAACCAAGAATAAAAAAAAGAAAACAGACGAGCGAAAACATTAAGAAAACCGATAGACAAGAATGAATGAGAAAAAAAGACAAAAAAATACAATAAATGAGGATAGAAGAAAAAACAGAAAGAACGTATGTAAGAGAAAAAATATATATATGAAAGTAAAATAAAGGAAAAAAAACAACAACAAACAAACAAGAACCAAGGGAAAAAATATTAATTAAAAATCACATGGTGAGAAATCAAAGGAGGCATGAAGACAGAGATAGACAGAGAAAGAGAGAAGGGCGGTGGAGACAGACAGACAGAGGTAGAGAGAAACAGAAAAAGAGAAAGAGATAGAATAATAATAATGATAATAATGATGATAATAACAATAACAGCAATGATAATAATGATAGTAATAAATCAATCATTGCGTCCATTCCTGACGAGGTTCGCTTTGAAGATACGTTTTAAGAATTGTTCTTTCCTGTGTCTCAAAAGCCGGAGGAGGTATCGAGCCATGGTATCGAATCGTTGGCATCTCTCTCTGGGGGACTGAAGTGCCCTTTTTGTAATAATTAATGTATATTGGATCGTATTTTTATTTTATTTTTTATTTTTTTATTTTTTATTTTATTTTTTTTTTTTTTTTTTGGGGGGGGGGCAATGTTTTGAGAAGTCGTACCTTCTTTTTTCTTTCTTTCTTTCTCTCTCTCTGTATTCTGTTTTCTTCTTGCCATTTTTTTTTTCTTTCTTTCATATCTGATTCTTTTTATTTTTCTGTCTTCTATACTCTACACATTTATTTTTTCACCTATGTTATAAAGACTGTTATTTCAAAAGCATGATTAATTTTGGAAATAAACTTGGTTATTTATTTACTGTATGAATTAAGGCATGTTCATATTCAGATTCATATCTTCGTGTGTTTACTTATCTAAGCTCATATTTTCATTAATTTAATCATTCATTCAGAGTCGTGTTTGATTTATTCACTTGCCTATTCATTCAGCTTTACTTATCATCACGTATTGATTTTGGTTCATATTCGTTATCTAATCACGTTATCTATCTATCTATGTACTAGTTCAAGTTTCTTTGATAATGTCTAAGTAAAGTCGACTTTCATCTCTCTTTTTTTTCTCTGTTCTTCTTTGTCTTCCACTTATTCTTTTATTACTTTTTTCAGCAGTAGGGATAAATCCAAAAGAAAAAAAAAAAGTCCTTCCAAAACATGATTTAAAAAAAAAGAGAGAGAAAAAAAAACACGTCTAATACATATCTAAAAACCTATCGTATAAATACCTATCGTATATTTCGTCTATGTATTTTTGAGGAGCATTTGAATCCCGTTATGTATTCCACCCACTAAAAAAAATAAAGAACCTTGCACGAACTCTAGAACGAAACAAATCCACGAATGAAAAGGAAAATAAATATCGAAATTCAGTTCCTTAACCTCTTCGGCGCCGCCAAACCACCTCGCTTCGTCTCAACAGTTGCCGGGATCTTTCGCTTCGAGTGGGGTGGGGGGGAGGGAGGGGGAGGGGTCAAGGGGGGGAAGGAACGAGGGGAAAGCGGGGGGGGAAGGGGGCGAGGAGGGGAAGAGGGAGGAGGAGGGGGAGGAGGAGGTTGCTGGTGCGAAAACCCAATACTGAATGGATCAAGTTTGAAGGGGGCGAGGGGGGGGAGGGAATGGGGAAGGGTTTGTCAATATGGAAATGTTCTGGGATATGTGAGATTCATTTGATTTCGATTGTTTTTTGTATCTTGTTTTTTTTTTTTTTTTTTTTTTTTACATTGTCCTTTCTTCACCTCTTTTCTTCCTGCTATTCGTCTGTACTATCCTTATCGGCTTCGTTCTTTTCCTCGTCCTACCTCAACACATCCTCTCCTTTTCCTATCATCCCTCCCTCCTCATACTTATCCCTCTCCTCCGTCTCCTTCTTCTCCCTTTCCAACTACTCCTCCCAGTCCCTTTCCTCATTCTCCCTCTTTCTCCCTCCCTGTCCACCTCCTCTTTCACCTCCATCTCCATCTCAACCTCTACCTCCGATTTCTCTTTCCCCCTTCCCCTCCCTTTCCTCCTCCCCTTCCACCTCCACCTCATCTTCCTCCTCCTCCTCCTCCTCTTCCCCATCCACTTCTTCTTTCTCCCTCTCCTCCTCCCCTTCCACTTCCCCTTCATCCTGCTCCCTCCCCTTCTTTCCCACCTCTATCTTCATAGACTCCAGCCCTAATTCCGTGGATGAGACTTCTTCACGCCCACACGCCCACACGCCCAATTACAGGCCGCGACCGAACATCTACGTTGAACGGTGTCCGCGTGCCGCCCTAAGTTTACACGGTAGTAAAGATGTCACGCGCGTGCCAACACTCTGTTTACCACCCTGTTGGCAGGACTGCTAACTTACTGTGTATAATCATTCTACTGGACATTATGATACTGT
>NW_028234409.1:40980915-40983415 GCF_977035675.1 Penaeus japonicus
AAGATTATTATTGTCATCATTTTCATTATCGTTTTCGTATTATTATCATCATTATCAATATTATCATTATCATTATTATCATCATCATTTTCATTATCATCATTATCATAATTTAATGATGATCCTTTTTTTCTCCTTCGCGTCCTTTTTTGTTATTTTTCTTTTACTCTTCGCCTTGTTTCCTTCCTTATATGTCAATGTTGATGGAATTATGTTTCTTTCTCGTCTGATTCTGTGCTATTCTTCCTTTTTTTCTTGTTTTATTTTCTGTTCCAATTTCAATCTGTTTTCTTTCTTTTTTTTTCTTGTTCCTTTACAATCTAAAATATTTTCCGTAGCTTATCCCCAAAGGAAAATCTTTTGTCCCGATACTCATTGTCGAGGCAAAGGGAGTTTCCTCATACATTTGACCTCAGAGACAACAAACACCCTCTTGTGGGCGGAAATTATACACGAAATTAATGAAGAGCAGTTCCAGTATATATATATTTCTTTTTTTTATAATTTCATCACCCACATCCCCTCCCCTCCCCTCCCCTCCCCCTATCATTCTCTTCCCCCACCCCCCACCCCCTCACCCCACCCGACCCCCTTCCCCCGGCGCACAATTGTCAATTTTCACTCTAATAAAGGCCGGAAGAGCCAACGAGGTCATTAGAGACTCGCTGCTCCTAATAAGGTTCATTAAACCCTTAAAGTGGAAGAGGAAGTTCTTAATTACTGGAGTTTGTCCGCAATTCCGATTTTGCCGCCGTCGCCACCGCCGCGGTCTGAGTTAGACGCCGCGGGGAGACTTTATTTAGCCGGCAGGGGTTCGCTTAACGTTTTGCTTTGGTAGTGTTATTAAGATTTTCAGTTGCCGCTATATCTATTTATCACTTTTATTAACTGGAAAATTGATATAACTTATATTATAATGATTTTCCGTATCAATGCTATTCATTCATTAGATCCTGTGTACTAATCAGGTAATTCATTCTGATCCAAATACTGTAATGTATTTATGAACGTGTATGAACGTGTTTGAACGTGTATGAACGTCCTCCATCTCTCTGCACTATGTTCAGTGAAATTTATTCTTTAATGAAATGTTATTCGTGTGGCTGCCGCTGTGTTGGGGAGGCTCTGTGCAACATAATGGTTTCAATTGTTGTTGATATTGATTCTTTTGTTGCGATTATCGGT
This sequence comes from Penaeus japonicus, assembly GCF_977035675.1. Lineage (NCBI taxonomy): Eukaryota > Metazoa > Arthropoda > Malacostraca > Decapoda > Penaeidae > Penaeus > Penaeus japonicus. The sequence continues at coordinate 40,982,101 of NW_028234409.1, forward strand.
GTTGTTTGGAGGAGTATCGTTATTTGTGTTATTGATGTTATCTTTACTATTCTTGTTATCTTTTTGATTATTTTCATTAATTATATTAGCAGTTATAATGGCAGTAATAATGAAAATGTTCATGATAATGATGATGATAATGGTATCATCATTATTATCATTATCATTATGATCTTTATTGTCATAATTATTTCATAGTTATTATTATTAAAACGGTAATGGTAATGATGATTATACGGATGGTCATTGTAATGATAATAATAATCATCTACTGACCAGAAAATCTTTCATTGCTCTTCAGTAAACAAATGAAGTGGCAGCTATTGCAATCTCATCAATCTTGCCAAATAAATATACCTATCTTTTCTTTTCTTTTTTATTTTTACTTCAGAGAGTATGTTTGATGGTCTCGAAGCTGATATTGCTTTTTTATTGTTATTTGTGCATGATATCAAAGATAATTTTGGAATAAAAGCTCGTCATTATACCATAAACGTTTTTAATTATGTCTTTACATTAGATCCTGAATTTCGTATCTTTATACATATCTTGCTGAATAGTGTTGTCTACATAAAACAGTATGGAGCAACGAATGTTTAAACATAGAAAACGGAACGGACAATGAGCAAGTGTCTTAATCACAACGAAAACAGAAATTTGTCACGACATTTCAGAAGAGTCAAATCCATTGCCATCAGAATGCGGTTTAAATTACGCAATTGTAAGAGGATTTGAGATTCGTGAGCAGAGAGTCTCCCTCGATATCTAAAGCTTCAAATCTCTGTCATGACGTCATCAAGGAGAAACATGAACAAAAGCACGTGAGCGAAATGAGAAAGAGGACCCGAACATAGATCACGGTACACTTCCACGCAGTTTCTTTTAAGTGCTTCAGTTTATCTTTTTTCTGTAAGGTTTACTGAGGGTGGTCATGCCGGAGGAGAAAAAATAATAATAACCATGGAATTATAAAGCTAAATGGTTAAGGTGTCACCTGTCATTTTCACTTCTAAGTTCTGTTCTACTTCGTCAGAGAGGATCTCGGCCATCAAGCCTTCCTTCTAGCCCCCTTTGTGGGATGGACGAAAGAGCAATTGCATAAGAACTTGACTCAGTGAGTGACTGCAGCGCAAAGTTTGATCTAATATGCATGTCCCAGTTTGATTAAGGAATGTTGTATGTATAGATATAATAACAGAATTTGAGGTTAGAAAAAATGGCTGTTGAAGTAGTAATAGTAGTTGTTGTCATATATCCAGTAGTTATGGCGTAGAAGTAGAATCAAGTGCATAGGGGAGTGATATTTATCAGAGAA
>NW_028234409.1:40990915-40993415 GCF_977035675.1 Penaeus japonicus
TGAACTTCTGGATGAGTCGACCAGCTAGAGCTCAGTCAATAGCACAGGAGGAAGCTTCTCTGCAGTGGAAGCAATGAGGGCAAAAGCACGGAACAGTTTTAACCCAGACTGCGACATCAGACTGCACTGTCAAAGCGCAGCACAGTTTTAATTAAGAAATTAGTAAAAGTAACAAGTGTTCTTTGAGACATCTAATATTGCAGGATTGATGCTAGATCTGTTTGTTTTATATCCTCCTCGTTTGTCTAACATATAGTGGAACATCGTTATCGGTGGGATTTTGGGATTTATCAGTATACCCATATCATTACGCGTATTTTATGCAGTTTGGCTTGCACTGCTACCCCCCCCCCCTCCATACCCATATATATATGTATATATATATATATATATATATATATATATATATATATATATATATATATATGTATATATATATGTATATAGATATGTATATATGTATATATATATGTATGTATATAGATATATATATGTATATATATACATATATATATACTGTATATGTATATATGTATATATATATATATATATATATATATATATATATATATATACACATATATATACATATATATTGCTATGTATATGCTTATGAATATATTACCCTACCAATGCATGTACATGATAAAACTTATTGACATAGCACCAGGGTTAACTCTCACGTGTTGTAAGGAAAGATGGATAGGCCTTTGATGATACTCATCCTTGTGCAGCAGAATATGGCATCAGAATTGTGTCTTTATTTTTATTCATTATTTTCATGAACTTAAATATGAATTACGATTATTACATATGTATCATTAACATTTCTTATCAGTATCAGTAGTTCTAATGTCAATAGTAATGTTATTGTTATTATCAACATAATCTGATATTGATTTGTCATCATTATCTTTATCTTTACTTGTGTTGCTATTGTTAGCATTATTATCATCATCATTATCCTTATTATCATTATCATTATTATCATTTTTATTATTGTTATCATTATCATACTTATCATTATTGTGATTATCGTGACTATCTTTATCCTTATTAGCATTATCGTACTTTTATGATACTATTATATAATTTTGATTGTCTTCTTTATCGTTTTCTAATTATCATGATTATTACTATCAATATCATTATTGTTATTGTTGTTTTCTTGATTATTATTATCACTTCTACCATTTTTATTATTTTTCGCCATCGGCATTATTATGATTATTATTGCCATCATTATCATTATCTTCATTAACATTGTTATTATCATTATCATTATCATCATTAGTATTATTATCAATATTATGATTATCATTATCTTCATTTTGATTATCATTATAATGATAACCATAATCAATGTTATTATCATAATTATCGTTATTATCATTATCATTATTATACTATAATAACCTTCATCATCATCATCATTGTTGTTATTATTATCATTATCATTAGTATTAGTAGTAGTAGCATTATTATTATTATCTTCATTATCCTTATTGTTAATACCATTAGCATCATTATTATTATAAACATTATTAATAATATTGTTGTAATGATCATCATTGTTATTAATTATATCATCATTTTTATTATTGTTATTATTTTTATTATTATCATCATTCATTTATGTATTATTTTTAATTATTATCATTTTCAGTTTCAGTTTCAGTTATCATTATCATCATTTTCATTGTTATGATTATTGTTGTTATTATTCACTCTATTATCAATATCATCCTTATCATCATCATCATAATTATCATTAGTATCTTCATCATTATCATTATCATCATCCTCATCATTTTCATTATCTTCATTGTTATTATCATGATCATACTATAATTATTCTATTGCTACCATTATCATTATCATTATTTATAATTGTCATTAGAATATGCATGATTATAAAGATAAGATTTTCATTAAATAAGAACAAGAATATAAAGCAACACCAAAATCCGTATAAATCGAGGAAACGCGGCTAATACAAGAAAGTCTCCGGAATCCGTCTGCCATGTTTGAGACCGATGAAAGGAAAATATTGCCTCGAGCAAAGCTAGCGGTCCCGATTAACAAACCGTAAGAGCAAATATTTGATAGTTTTCCTCATTACCAGAGGCCGATAATGTTGCGAGAGACCGTATATGTATGTCTATGACTATGTATATTCTGTTTTTTTTTTTTTTTTTTTTTTCTTCTTCTTTTTAAGGGTAACGTTACTTGGGGGGGGGGGGACGGTAACGTTACGGCTTTTCGATTACGTCACCGATTTAAGATATGGTTCTCGGTTACGTTAGAGATTTACGTAACGGTCGTCCTGTTACGTCGGAAGGTTAAGAAATGGCGTTCGGTTACGTTAAGGGTAGTTCATGCTATATCTGCACGGTTACCCTCAGAAAACTATATAAAGGCTGTTCTATTACTCCATAGAACAGCGTGACGTTGGTTCGGTTACGTCAGGGATTTAGGCTACAGTTACGTAACGGTTATT
>NW_028234409.1:41008415-41010915 GCF_977035675.1 Penaeus japonicus
GTGTATGTCGGTCCAAAACATCGGAAAACGCGTAGAGTGAACAGGCTAGTTATTAAAGGAAGTGAGATGGCAGTTTTGAAGTCAACTGAATCATTGAATTCAGTCAACTGTTGGTCGGCTAAATTGATTTTCCTCTACGCGTATATACAAACACACACACACACACACACACACACACACACGTATGTATATATATATGAGTGAGTGTGTGCTTATGTGTGAATGTGTAGTGTGTGTGTTCACACATTTAGCACCATCCTCCATTACAAAAGTCTTACTTCTACCCTATGTGATGGTATATAAATGATAAGCCTTTTGAATATTATCGCATCTTCCACTCTTTGGGAATATTTTTGGTTATTCTACCCACTGAAAACCACCCACATTGCAGTTGAAGAACCATGTTGATCCTTCCAGCACACCTACCCACCAAATCAACTTCTGTTGGACTAATTATTATACATAATAATTCACTCATCAAATCGAAACCATTCCCATCAGAATCACCGAACGTATGTCTTGTTATATAAACATTTTCTCTCAGTACGAAATGCTATTCTAAGAAAGGTAGAAATCTTTTTACTTAAGATTAAAAGACAAAGATAGCAGGTGGATTGTAGAGAATTTGAAATGATTTTGTACTTGTTTCTATTATTAGCACGTGTGACAGGCGGAACTGAAGAATTGTGTTTGTGTTTGTGCGTATCTAAGCGTTTGTTTCCCGTGTGTTCCCCGTCTGTGTGCTAGTCAAGCTGACACTTAGTTAATTGTACTGACAGAGGCAGATAAAACTGATCTGGAAACACGACACAGATAGACAGACCTCCATTTATTTTTCGAGACTGATACGAACTGTCTCTGAGGCTTCTCGGAAAGCACCATGAAGGCGCCAACTTCGCATGCGACTTAAGGCATTGCTTGCAGAGATAGAGGGTAGAGGGGGAGGGGGAGGGGGAGGGGGCAAAGAAGGAGTTGAAGGAAATATAGCATAGAAGGAAGACGATGCAGACGAAGAGGATGAGGAGGTAGAAAGGTGTTGATGAAAGTAGCGGTGATGCATAGGAGGGAGTTGAGAGAGATATGGCAAAGAATGGGGGTGGGGGTGGGGGTGCAGATGAACGGGAGAGGGGAGGGAGTTGCCATGGGTGCTTGAAATTGGGGGGAAGGAAGGGGGTGATGCAGCGAAGGAGGGAAAGGGGAGGCAGGGTCGAAGTCCTTTTTCTTCCTTTCTTTTCCCTTCAGCGCCGAGCCGGAACACCGGTGTAAACGTTAGCGCTGATGTATGAGACTCGCGTGATTTTAATGACCTAGATATTTCACGTGTAAACGCCATTAACACTCCCAAAAAGAATCGGTCTCATGGCTCTTCTCCCTGATCCTATCTATCCTATCTATCGCATGCCCCCCCCCCTCCTTCTCTCTCTCTCTCTCTCTCTCTCTCTCTCTCTCTCTCTCTCTCTCTCTCTCTCTCTCTCTCTCTCTCTCTCTCTCTCTCTCTCTCTCTCTCTCTCCCTCTTTCCCTCTCTCTCTCTCTCTCTCTCTCTCTCTCTCTCTCTCTCTCTCTCTCTCTCTCTCTCTCTCTCTCTCTCTCTCTCTCTCTCTCTCTCTCTCTCTCTCTATTTCTATCTCTCTCTCTCTATCTAACCATTGTAATTTATGGAATAAAGTTTTTGAATTTGAATTTGAATTTGAATTTGAATTTGAACTCTATCTATCTATCTATCTATCTGTCTTTCTCTCTTTCTCTCTTTCTCTTTCTCTCTCTCTCTCTCTCTCTCTCTCTCTCTCTCTCTCTCTCTCTCTCTCTCTCTCTCTCTCTCTCTCTCTCTCTCTCTCTCTCTCTCTTCTCTCTTTCTCTTTCTCTCTCTCTCTCTCTCTCTCTCTCTCTCTCTCTCTCTCTCTCTCTCTCTCTCTCTCTCCTCTCTCTCTCTCTCTCTCTCTCTCTCTCTCTCTCTCTCTCTCTCTCTTTCTCTTTCTCTCTCTCTCTCTCCTCTCTCTCTCTCTCTCTCTCTCTCTCTCTCTCTCTTTCTCTTTCTCTTTCTCTCTCTTTCCTTCTCTTTCTCTTTCGTGCACGCCAGGTCCGCGATTCATTTACACCCCCGTCGTTATGTCTTCCGCCTGCCTCCGGTCTTTCTGGATCTCGAGGCTGTGACGGGTCATGCAGGCATCGGTTCTTGGTTCTTTCCTTCTTTCGTCCTTTTGGTTCTTGGTTCTTTCCTTCTTTCGTCCTTTTGGTTCTTGGTTCTTTCGTTCTTTCGTCCTTTTGGGTTCTTGATTCTTTCTTGGTTTGACCTTTGGTTCCTTTGGTTCTTTCGCGTCCTTTTGGTTCTTGGTATCCTTCTTTGTCCTTCTTTCGTCCTTTTGTGGTTCTTGATTCTTTCCTCATGGTTCTTTTGGTTCTTGGTCTATCAATTTCGGTCCTTTTGGGTTACTTGTTCTTTCGTCCATTGGTTCTTTTTGTGCTGGGTTTCCTATCTATTGGGTTCTATGGTTCTTGATG
>NW_028234409.1:41015915-41023415 GCF_977035675.1 Penaeus japonicus
ATTATCTCATTATTTGTTTTACAGTTTTCTTATTTTAATTGGAAATTCTGACGAACAGATGAACTAAACAAAAATGTTTTTTTTTGTAGTAAAAAGGTTGACTTTATAGTTTCTCATCATTTTCTGTATATATCTATTTCTTTCTATTTTATCAATATATGTATCTTCCCTCTCTCTATCTATCTACACACACACACACTTTTGTGTGTGTTGTGTTTTGTGTTGAGTGTTGTTGATTGTGTGTTGTGTGTTGTGTGCTGTGTGTTGTGTGTCGTGTACCGTGTGCTGTGTGTTGTGTGATGTGTGTGTATGTGTGTATGTATGTGTGTGCGTGTGTGTGTGAACGTTATACATTGTTTAGAAGCTTGATTTATACAAAAAAAGATCATATCATACCAACATTGTTATTGTTCAATATGTTTTTTTCAATATAGTGAAAATATGTGTATATATGTTTATTATGCGTGTTTACCCTTAATTATATTTCACCATTTTCTATAGCTTCCATACCGGTTGCCTGGGGTAACTTAGTTTTAACGCCCGGAATGTAAAGCAAGAAGTAAAAGAAATTGTGATTTTAAAGGTCTACATTCCTTTGTGATTTAAAAATTGTGATTTAGGTAATTGAGAACCAGCAATTATACTCGTTAGAAACATTTATTAGAAGTTCAGAAGTGAAGTAGTCAAGTAACATGTGCTATATTCTTTTACTTTTTAAATTTTTGACTTGAATATGCTAAAAATAAATGCTTGTCTCTAGAATAACAAGAACAAAATTGTTAACAGGTAATTAACCTTCCAATCATTTTAAATTACACGAAACGCTACTGCGAAACGCAAATGTTTGATATTCTTGCTAACAATTAGACTTATGATTGTTGTTCAAAGGTAATTGCAACCATTTATTCCTAAAAGCCTTCGCAATTGCAGTTGTTAAAAGTTCACTCGTTACCCCGAGGGATGATGTAAAACTCTACCCTTCCTGACGGACAACATTATAATGACTGTGGGGTTTTCTTGCCACATTCGTGCAGTGAATACAGATGTTCTTTAGGGTGGCCATTGAAACACGTGGTGTTGTTGTGCGTCTGCTAATTTATTCAGAAAATCATATTGATATAAAATGATTTACACTTCTGTTTCAATGCAGTTAAAATATATAGTCTTCATAATGGAAATAAATACACCTGATAAATGGTGTAACATAAATTAAACAGTCTTCTTGTATACATAAGCGTAAAATTAAAAAAAACATCAAATAGGTGGAACATGGAGACATACGTATGTAAATAGAAAACGGACCCGCCATTTTGGGGGACTTAATTAAACTTTTTTTTCAATTCTAAATAAATTCAACAATCCCCCCCCCGCATAGGCGAATTGCCGCCTATACAATAAAACAATGTTTATACACATACCTTAAGCTACTTCAAGAGGTATTATGCTACTTACAAATAATTAAAAAATAAATCACTTGCTCTATCACAAATAATAAAATCTCCTTTGGCACTTAAAGGACTACATTTGTTGCTTCATTAACACAAAACAGTAGTTTCTCATCTTACCTAACTAAGGACACTTGTGCAATATACTGCTTTATAATTCTGTTTGACTTATAAATCTAACTTAATTGGAGCTCTTTAATAATTTCTAATTCTACCCTTCATAGAGACTTTCATAGGTACTTCATCACTTACATTATTCAAGGGTAACATAATTACTTCCATTACTTAAATCTACATCACAATGATTGTTATCACTTGAAGATACATCATCAAAATTGTTTGCCACTTCATCAGCCAGACATATTCTCATGTTTACTTATCTCTAAATCATATACTCTTGTATGGTCCCCCCCCCCCCTAATCACTTCACCAATCACCTTTCTTAGTTTTAAATCATTAACCTTTAGTCTTCATATAATTTCCATCTTTACAACCTACCCGGAAATATATCAACAATACTTTTCAAATAGTCCACTTTAGTCTAGGAATATTATCTTCTTTGATTAATACAAAGATCTCCTTTAGACAGAAACTTGCAATTATGAGTAAAACCCTTTTACAAAACATTAGGCATATTAGTTATGAATTGTTGCTCCACACCTTCCAAAAATGTTCTAACTTTAACATTTTGCACTATTTGTCCCTCATCCCAGTCTTTGGTGTCATTTACATAGCATAGCAACAATTTCTAACTGAGGGTTTGCTGTGAGGGTTACATTCCAAGAATGAAATGGGAGGGAGGAGAGTAAGTTAGAGTACCAGGGTCGTCACTTACATATGTCACTGGGTCGATAGTTAATACATCCCTCTATCTCAACATACAGTTTTCTAGTTCACGGACACTTATATAATTAAGACCAGAGTTTTACGTAGGGAAAGTTTAACAATCTAATAAGACGTTCCCACCAACCATCGCCCAACAAGGGGATCGAGGACTAGCAATTTCCATTTGGGGCTAGATTCCATACATGGCCACTACTCCTCTTTTAGGCTGCCACAAAGGACCTTAGCATTCATCAGAAAATATAACATAGGCAAACCCCGTTCTCCTTCTTGCAGACAAATATTCTTATGGCTTACATACAATCAATACAAAATAGAAGAATTCTGTAAGTTCAATATAGAATGCCCATACACAACCACAGGTAAACAATAAAACATAAAACTCTGTCAGGGAAATCAGCCCAAAAGAGGGGGCCCTGCATAATCTTAAACCCTAACACGTGGGCCTAGCTGTAGATATTCTTTCTTTGGGGCAGTGGCCTACAAGGTTGACTACATGTCTAGAATCAAGCCAACGACAAATCAAACATTCATTCCTTACTAGGTTCTTTCTAATTTCCTACACTAATAATCCAAAATTGAGTATCGTATGGATGATCTCACACTATCCACAACCAGCATGCTTTAAGTATTTGTGCTGATATTTGATTAAGGAGCTTAGCATATATTTACCTTTGGAATTATGAAAGGTTTTTGTGGTCATAGTCACTAACTCTGAAACTCGAGAACGAACCATTGATTCTTAAGCAATCCTTGTCATCAATGAATGTGGGTCTACTAACTTTCTCATAATTATGACCTGAGAGGAAAGTCTTGGTTTAACTTAGAGAACCTAATTTCATTTGCAAATGCTTCCTGCTGTAAATTGTATATTAATTTCAAAACTAGCTAATTCTATTTCTTCAGCAGTGAGGGAACCTTGTTCCTTTCTCCTTTAACAATTATCTATGAATCTTAACACATATCTATTTTTACCCTTATAAGGGGAGCCTTTTTCTAAATCACTAAACTTCTCTAAATACTATCATGGAACATGTGTCACTTGAACACAAGGCATAATCGGTACACTTGTTAGTAAGCACTTCTAGATCTAAGCCCTTTTTAACATCTTCCTTATCATGACAAAGGACACTGCTAACAACGGGGGTCCATACAACCAACTGACATTATGAACAAGTTTGTCTGCCAACACGCCACGAGTTATATTATATCAGCAAGGATTTCCTTTCACTAGGACAATGCTGCCAGCACTCTGGTGACGAGTGAACCTCTTTAATTTTCCTTTACACTCTATTTGCAACAAAATATATCTATCGTTGCTTAAGTCAAACCTTTGATCCATGACAAGGCCAATTGTGGAGTCACTCCCAACACATAAATTTTATTCTACTGTCTAAATTTATGGAATTCTTTACAAAAGTATCATCTACTACACAAGAGAGCATCCCAATTAACTCTAAACCGTGTTAATGTTAATGCCTTATTTGGTCACACGTGACTAACGACATAACTAATGAGACCTTAAATGAGCCTAATGTCCACAGTTACAAAAACTGAGATACACCCAAGCACACATTATCCCTTTTCAGAGGCTTCACCAAACCCGTGCAACATCAATATTATCCTTTAAGATCTCCCCCCCCAAAGCATACCTGGAAAATAACTTCATCCACATAAAATGTTTCATTGAACTTTGACAACTATAAATCCAACTTTTGAAAACTTTACTTTTAACTCTAAGAAAGGGACAATTCTTCATCCCAATCTAACATAATTTCCTCAACCTCTTGGAATAGAATCTTACAATACACATGATGAAATGGACTAATACTACCCCAAAGGGTCAAAACATCTTTGCTATTATACTTAGAATACTTCGTTTGGTGGGAGTACTTCTAACTTACACTGTCGTCAGGTTTTCCTACAATCAAAGGAGAAGTATCTGGTGCATTACACCCACTCAACCCTAACCACACTACTCTTGACCTCATCACCATCATAGAAGTGAATACACACCATCTTTTTGACTTAGAAGTAATGACTACAGTGTTGAAACTAGCTCTGTAAGATCCATGCATAACAATCTGCTGCCAGTATAAAAAAACTACGTCGTCAACAGAATTAATCATGTGCATTCCTTACACGAATCTTCCCCACTCAAGAACCAAAACCAATTATCTGTGTACATATCAGTCTTTAGTTCATGGACTTTACTTACTTTAGAGGGTACTTTATCAAGATGGGTTTTAAGTGTGGCATTCAAAGAAAGGACTAGATGTATTGCTAAAGGGAACAAAACGGTTTGAACCTCATGTGTCATATTTATGTGCCATCCTCTTTAGGTACAAAAATCTATCACCAAAATTCCTTGTCTTTTTGTCTTTCCTTTTCGTACTTTTATTGCAGAAATGCCTTCTTTAATATGCAGGTAAGCAATGGATGGTCCAACGGAACCGAAAGCGTCTAAACTTCAACTAAATCTGGGTTAAGTGAATGGCCAAAATGAAGACAGTCATTAAAAGAAACACCATTAAAGCAGGTGGCTGAGGCATCAAAAGATACAGTGAGGTCTTAATTATCTAGTGCTACTACTATTTAACTTTATCACACATGACGGTGAGGCATGTAGTATACAACGGATTACATTTGAAATTTCATTACTAATACTTTCCTTCTATTATGATTTCCCCAATCAAAACTCAAAACTAGCCAAACAACCTTGAGATAATCTTTCCTTTAATTTCTTTATCTTTATTCAAGCTTTAACTTGTAAACCTGTTAAGTCTCCTCCATCCTCGCAATACTATTCATTATGTAATGAGTTTTTTTCCTTGACTGAATCATTCTTCCATGCAGAACAAACAAACCTCGTATCCTATCACTTTAAAAAACTGTACAGTATTCCTTAAATACCCCTTCAATTACATCTTTTGAGTCACTATTAACTTCTTGCACTACCCCTCCTTAGGGGGCCTAATTAAATTAATTCGACCAACATTTCTAAATCCCAAAAAACTTATACAACAAGGTTCAAATCAGACAGGGGGGAAATACACAAAGTTGTGTTTCAGCAATACCTGAGGTGGTGTGAGCAGGAATCAAGTAACCTTCCGTACAACACATAAAACCATAGATGGACCTCATAGCCACAAAACAACAACTCCTATTGGATGGCCAATCAGCCTGCTGAAATTAATTTCCAGGTATATCAAGACCAATTAACACACTCTATCACACCATGGGGAGGCACTGTTGTAAATCATCAGCTTAATTCAACATGGGAAAAGAAATTAACACACGTTTAGGCACAACATGTCTTCTCACAAAGAGGCTGAAAAATCGTAGAATTTCTGCTGTAAAATTACAGGAACCAAAAACATTTATCTTTATCTAACAATACTTATTTTGAAAAAATTTCCTAAGTTCTTCTTTTCTTCCAGCACTGTGACCCACCCCCCCCCACCCCCAAAACTAATAGGATGGGTTTACTGGTTAACCCCATTTGTGGTTTGCATTTCTTTCATAACAAAAACTACTACTTATAGAACTTCCTCAGAGCCCCCCATTATCACACAACACTTAGGCTGTAACAATCCCCTAGAAATCAATCAGTACCACATACTTTTAAACAACCTTGGCTGTCTGTTACGACGAACAAACTACCACCTTGACGTTACTTGACTTGACAGAGTGTTTACGGTTGTCCGACTTTCTGAACCCTTGTTTGACTTCTTCTTCCATGTCTTGGGCAAAAGTCCAACTTGACGCCACACATAGGATTGTGGTTTCCATCGCAGCTTGCACACTTTATCTGACCTTGCAGAATCTTGGAAGAGTGTCCACTGTTAACACTTAAAGCAGACACCTTATACTGTCCTATTCTCCTCAGACACTACACACCGTTCCTTCCTGCCCACTTAACTTCTGCACATTGAAGCAGATTTCAGACTTGTGGTCTTCTTACAAAAACAGCAACAGGAGGTCTTGCTTAGGAGAGGTATGAGGGCTGCGGCATAGAACTTCTTCTTCTTGAGGGGCACTACTTTCGGTCTTTAAACCTCATCAACATTCATCTTTCCCTCTGAAGCTTCGGACCCAACCGCTCTAATCTTGAGATCTTCTTATACAAAGTCGAGGAGCAATCCTAGATCACTCTCATGTCCATCCCCATCACTATCCCACTCTTAGCCGCAGGTCGTGAGGTAGAACGGAAAGATATGAGTGAGGAACACTCACAGATTGCTTCCCAGTACTCCCTATGCTTCTAAAACTGCGGACGTGTGTAAGAATTTCATCACGAATCTTCCACCACAGCAGCGTCACTGACTTTTCCCAACACTTTTACTTATGCTAAGATTACCATCAGGGAAGAGCTTGGACATGGGTAAAGAGAATCTCTTTCCTGCCGTATCTTCTCCTTCAGTAGATCACATGCCACTTGTACTGTAGCACTTGTGTGGCCAATCCTTTAAACCACATTCATTTGGCATCTCCTTTCCAGCATGACAATAATTATGCATACAACTTGCTAATTACTGGAATGTCATTGCATCATTGTGGGAAATGAACTGGTCCTCCAGATGACTTGCCACTGAATAACATCAATCACCCGAAAACTTGGGTAACTCTAACTTGGGTAACTTGAAGACTTTCACAGCTGCTTGACTATCTGGGGGACACTATATCTTGCGCGTTTCGGCCGCTACTACTAATTCTTTAAAAACTTGGCTTCAGCTAGTATCCTAAACTGCACACTGTGTTCGAAAATCATTGGGGCATCATCCTATACTGGATCGAGTTGCAACATCTTCACACAACTCTCATATTCCTGTACATTACTTTCGTCAAACTTCTCTAGTTCTCTTATCATAATGCTTGATGCGTGTTCTAATCTATTAAATTACATCTGGTTAGCAAGGAAATCACCTATGGCCTCAGACGCTCTGTCAGCAGCCCTTTCAACAAAACGCACATCTTGCCTTATTTATCTCTTCATCTTATATCTATATCCCCTTCTGCACTGAAACTAGTTTCTTATTTCTAATACAATAAACCTTGTTGGGAATCTTGTTCCCAGGTCTGGCTGGGCACCAAAAATGTGGTTTCTTGCCACAACAATTCGTGCAGTGAAACAGATGTTCTTTAGGTGTTCCATTGAAACACTGGTGTTGTTGTGCTCTTACATAAGTTTATTATTCAGAAAATCATATTG
>NW_028234409.1:41049911-41052411 GCF_977035675.1 Penaeus japonicus
TTATATATATATATATATATTTAAATATATATATTATATATAAATATATATATATATATAGTTAGATATGATGCTTAATATATACTTTTTAATCACATATATATATATATATATATATATTATATTATATATATATATTATGTTATATATTATATATATATATATATATATATATACTTAAGAGATATTTATAAAGATAATAAGTAGACTCCGAAATCAAGTCCTTTAGACAACATTTCAGAAAATAAGCATGAAACAAAAATATACATCAAAATACATCATATCTATAAAAGTATATATGGGACCTAATTAACAGTCAAGCTTTCTACACTTCATTTAACCTCCCCTCCCCCCCTCCCCCTTCTCCCACACTTCCCACCTAAATACACAAGGACACAAAAACACATTCTCCTTTTCTACACATCGTTCTTGTTATCTATGTTCTACACGTCAAGTTATTCTATCCGCTCCCCTCCCCTCACACCCACCTACTCCCACTGTCCCTCTCCCCTCTCTCCGCCTATTCCCCATCCCTCTCCCCTCTCTTCACCTCTTCCCCATCCCTCTCCCCTCTCTCCACCTCTCCCTTGTCCCATCTCCCCCCTCACATACCCGCTCTCTCCCCACTCCCATTCTCCCCATGAAAGAAGCCTGACCTAATTTGCAAGCGGAATCTACTATATACATTAAGACTGAAGCTCCAGCACTGCAGATTACTCCTTCCTTCACGTTTAATGAGTGTTATCGAGGGGGAGGCTTCATAAGACGATAGAATAAACAGGAAAGGAGCGATAAGAGAGAGAGAGAGAGAGAGAGAGAGAGAGAGAGAGAGAGAGAGAGAGAGAGAGAGAGAGAGAGAGAGAGAGAGAGAGAGAGAGAGAGAGATGGAAGGAGAAAGGTAGCGATGCAGGGAAGGCGAGGGAAGGGAGGGAGCGAGGGAAGGAGAAAGGTAGGGAAGCAGAAAAGGAGGGAGGGAAAGGGGGAAGGAAGGAGGAAGAGAGGGAGGAAATCAAGGAGAATGGGAGGGAATAAAGGAAATGATACTGCATTTCTTTTATCTATTTCGGCTGATGTTATTCCATTGGCATTATTGCTTTCCATGATCTTAACATTATACCTGATTCTATTCTCCTATCGTACTCTCCGTTACATAAGATTGATTATTCTGTACGAGAGGAATCCTTTTAAAGAGAGAAGGGGGACTGAGAGAGAGAGATAGAGAGAGAGAGAGAGAGAGAGAGAGAGAGAGAGAGAGAGAGAGAGAGAGAGAGAGAGAGAGAGAGAGAGAGAGAGAGAGAGAGAGAGAGAGAGAGAGAGAATGATTACATTAATTATGATAATAATAATGATAAAAAATGATAATGACAATAACGATAATGATGATAGTAGTAAAAGTAAAAATGATGATAAAGATATTGATAATGATAGTAATGATAATGTTAATAATAATGATAATGATGATAACAGTAATGATAATATTTTCTGAGCCTTTAATATTTTCTTAAATGTATTAATCAGTATAAAAAAAAATAAAATCATACTCATCAGACCATGTAACTTCATTTCTCAAACCCCCAACTATCTCATTTTTCTCTCCCCGTGAACTGGAAGTGTGTGAACGAAATCCATGGAATCTGTAGGCGGTGGCAGATCTTAAGAAATAGGATTTATCTCCATAGGTCCTTGTGCACGTCCCGGAACTGCTTGGCTGGCTGATCATGCTAAGATAAGCAGCAACTTCTAGGATACTGTTTTGTTGTTGTTGTTGTTGTTGTTTTGAGGAGTGGAGGTACTTCCATATCGTAGGTAAGGGTTTGGTCAGATAGATGGAGAGATTGTTGAACGTATGAAGCAAAAAAGGCTTGGAAAGTGTGTTTCGTAATGAATATTTGTTATGTATTTGTGTGATTTATATGCATGTTTTTTGTGTGTGTGTTATGAAGCAATATTCTCGATGTATAAATCATTCATTATTCATTTTCACAAAACAATTTACCGAGTGGAAGGATAATCCTTAGAACACAACGTACATAACATTTCTAAATCAATTAATTCTTTATGTTTCTATTTCACCATCCTTATCTCTGACCGAATATAGTATTACATTTGTTTAAAAAAGAATAATTGTGTTTCTCATGTTAGGTGAATCAGGCATCTGATTGATATCACACTATGGATTGATTTATGATTTTACAATCAACACGATTTTTTTTTTTTTTTTGTGTGTGTGTGTGTGTGACTCTCCTTCATATGTGAATACAATAATAACACATTCCTTGAGATTAATGTTCAAGGATGAACAAGTGAAGTGCGGAGGTAAATTCCGAAGACTTTTACACTGTCATTCTATTACAAACTTGTTTACCGGGCCAATTGTTTCTCATGCTGGGTGAATCAGGCATCTGATTGATATCACACTATTGATTAATTTGTTTTTCCACTCACCACGATTTTTTTAAATGTAAATCTTCATATTTGAATACAATAATAACACATTCTT
>NW_028234409.1:41069911-41077411 GCF_977035675.1 Penaeus japonicus
ATTGTAATCTTGCTCATCAATTGCAGCTATGTAAAATCAATGATATATTAGGAAATCTTATCTTAAAATGAGCACCATAATACAGTTTGGCATGGTAACTATTCAGGAACTAACCCAAGTACCTTGTTCATTATATATAGAAAAAAAACATCAAAACAGATCAGAGATTGAAAATATTGAAAGTACATACACATAGTAAATTAGATCAATGAATATGAAAATATATAAACAAATCACATGCAATTCACTGTCATCAATTATCACATAACCCTCTTCACTATCTTGAGTAAAAAAACAAAGATTTTCATTCAACCACAATATCACAACAAAGGGAATGTAACTTCCAGATTGTGAAGAAACACAATCTCATTGTAGCTAAGCACATTTCTCACTTTTTTATTCAAACCTGTACTTTTCTTTTAATTCAAAAACAGGTTTTGAAAGCATGTTTAAGAATCCATGGTAACTTCCTATATAAGTGCTAAATAATATAAAAGAATAAAGTATTTTCTAGGTGGATTAACAATATTGAAAAATATATTCATACAAATGTATATAAATATACTATGGCCAATATCCAATTAACCAAAAAAAATCATCTTAAGTTTAAATTAGAAATAGACATGGCAACAATAAAGTCACTTTCAACCCCTTACTTCAATATACTCTATACAAATAATCCTTCTTTGTTACACTAGCAGAACTTTCAACCACTCTCTCCTGTATAATCTTTACTGACAGAAAAATTTTCCTTGATACAAGAGGATTAAGTTTCAAACATTCCCTCTAGTTTACTTTATACTGATACATAAACCTTTTTGAGATGAAGGAAATAAGCAATAAACACCCAAAGACTAGCTCCCCACAGGTTCATGATGAGGTGATACACGTGGTACTGGCCCACTGGCTGCCACGAGAAGGGGAGGAGCGAGCCACAAATCTCATGCCCGACGTAGAGAACGATTGGGTTCATTCCTGGGGAAGGAAAAGGCAATAAGCAGAAGTTTTAAAAGATATCCTTTTTTTTCTACTTTTCAGTTATTATAGTTATTTCAAAAGCATAGAGCAAAAGATTTGTTTTTCAAAAGCATAGAGCAAAAGATGTTTTTTTATGATATTTTTCTAAGAAAATAGAAAAAAGTCACTAACCAGCATATCTGAGAGGATTTCCACTCCACCAGTGCCATTTGTCAATCACAACGTAACAGAATGACAAAAGGAAAAAGGCAAAGCATGCGGTGGTTAACACATACGACAATGACCACAGGTTCTTATTCACTGGGATCAAGCCTCCTTCTTTCCTCCAACCGCAGAAGCATCCAGCTAAGATTCCCTGAAAGGACAGAGTACATCTTTTTGTAAGATTTTGGGAGAAAAGGAAATAACAAAAAGAAGTAAGTGTTTAAGTGTTTTCTCTTTCCCTTCACCTCACCTTACCATCTCTACCACATGCCATCTCTCTTTATATAAAACTTTATCCACTGATTTTGCACTTAATATCATTATCATTATTATTACTATTTGCAAAAGACTTGGACAGGGTATAAAAATAGTATAAGAACAGTACTATAACTTACAGTAACAACACCCCAAATAATCCATCTCTTAATGCGAGAATTGTGATCTTCAAAAGTCACAATGATGCGACCAGCTGCAACACCAAACTGAACCTGTGATAATATATCACCAATTATAAAAATGTACAACTCTTCATTGTTTCATTTAGTATGTTTCTATTATTTTACAAGAATTAATAATCTAAGTTTTCAGCCTTCAAGAGGCATAAACAGGACAAAAATGGGTCACTGCCAAAAACTGAAATACTACATCATCCTTTATATAAATCAAAGTATAATTAAAAGAATATCACCATCTAGAATCCAATGGCCTATCCCTTCTACTCATGAGTCTTGCAAGCATCTAAGACATACCCAGAACACACACACACTTACCATTAACACAGAAGTAAGAGCACCCAGAAGACCCTCAGGATCATATGGGGTGTCGCTGTTGTAGATGATTTGGCATGTAGGTTTGGGGTACACATGAGAGTTTCCCAGCACCATTCTGTCTACATACCCAGCAGCTCCTCCTGTGCAGTTTGCATGTTTCCCTCCTTCATGTAGGCCCCCAGGACCTAAATAGCCACTGAAAGAACATGTAAAGATGGTGTTCAGATAAATATGTTCTTAAATATGTAAATATATCATGTAATAAACTTTATAAAAATGATGTATAATACACTTTTTTTATGTTCTCTAAGCATTTTCAACTAAATGCTAAAAACATTCTACCATGTTGAGACAGTGAAAGAAGAGTAAACAAAACACATTCTTTTATAAAGTGAGCCTTGCTTTTTATTTTGTCAATCTTCCTGCTACTTCAAAACACTTTCAAAAATCACATCTTACGTGGGGCATCCAGGAACCTTCAGGCCAAAGGTGATACCTGTATGAACTGCTACAAGAACAATGGTTAAAAACCACTGTAGCCAAGACCTGACCAGATCCCTCACAGGCCAGTACCAAACATACTGAAATAATATATATATAAAGGTATTCATTATATAATATATTTCAACATAGAAGAATAAGGTGTACCACAAAAGCTAAACATCATAAAAACTTTTCAGTTATCAAATATTCTAGTCTCCTTGAAGTATGTATGTGTGCATTCACACATAAAAATATGTACACAGATACAGACACACAGACACATAGACACACACACACACACGCACACGCACACGCACACGCACACGCACACGCACACGCACACGCACACGCACACACACACACACACACACACACACACACACACACACACACACACGCACACCCCCGCGCACACCCACGCGCACACGCACGCGCACACACACACGCACTCGCACATGCACACGCATACTCACACGCACACATTATGCACTATCTATGCACTATGGGTCTGTTTTATCACTTTCCAACATAAAGATAGCTTCATGACTGCTCAATTTCCAATGAGTCACTAGGTAGCCCTACTTGACCTCACATGTTTATCCATCCTATAATAATAGTTCTTCATGTTATTATCATTATTGTTACATCCTTATTGCTACATTATCATTATTATTATAATTCCTGCATCATTATTATCATTATTACTATCATCATTATCATTATAATATCAATATCAACAATAAAAGTGATAAATTGAAAAAGAAAATACATTATCATTATTATCATAATTCCTGCATCATTATTATCATTATTACTATTATCATTATCATTATAATATCAATATCAACAATAAAAGTGATAAATTGAAAAATAAAATTTCCAAAATCTTCAAGGAATAAGCTACCTAGTGGACCCTTCCCTGTGTTAAAAAAGAAAGAAAGAAAGAAAAAAAAAACACTGCCACAGTAGACAGTGCACTATACTCTGTACTCCTGGCATCAAAGGGTTAAAAGACATGAATGCTATCTATACCTGTGGTGATTCCTGTGGGTCCATTAAATACACCTCCATTACAGCAGTGATGAAGTAGCATATGGCAAACCGCTGCAGCACACCCAGAATCCGGAAGGTTGGCAAGTAGTTGTGACCCTCACTGCAAAATGTTGCAAAAGAGTAACGATATTTACTAAATTAATAAAACATACCTAGGTCTTTCTTCCTCTTATACATTGCCATTGTTATGTGTCCTTCCTAAGGAAAAAAAAAAAAAAGGGAGGGGGGGGGAAGAAGAACTTCCAGCTCTGACCTGTTGATAACAATACCCAGAGCAAAGAGAATGAGGCATCTCTTGAGAATCCTCATCACCATGACATATCTCTTGGTGGCGCGGCGTAGCTGGGAACGCACAGAGAAGACGAGGCTGACCCCCATAATCCAGAGGAACCTATGGTGGACAAGTAGATTTATGCGCAATCCGAAATGATAAACTATGAACTATGCAATGCAACACAAAATAAAATGATTGGGTAGAATATCAATAAGATTAATGCAAATGGTGAACATGTGGGAGCCCCCCAAACTTTAAAAAGCCAAATAATTACTCTGCCCATCAAATTTAGCGACATCTAAGGTGATGCTCCTGAAAACTTCCAGACAGAAAGCTTAAAATTAGTGCATAAAATCTCTCTCTCTCTCTCTCTCTCTCTCTCTCTCTCTCTCTCTCTCTCTCTCTCATCAAATAATAGTGCTAAAGATGCAAAAAACTAAATGTTATACAGAACTTCTCCATACCCACTGAGAAAATTTGGTTATTGACATTTAAATAACAATAATTTAGATTTTATGGAAAATATTAATAAGAAATCAAATGTACAAAACACATACACACCATCAAATACTGACTTTAGAATCTAATTCTTTATGCACCCGGGAGTACTGCAGGTCAATGGTTTTGAATCTATACTTTGTTTAAGCTTACCATGGGAAGACCAAGTCAGCAACAGTAAGGCCATTCCAACGAGCATGTTTGAAAAAATAATATTTTCCTCCACCATAATTCACAAAGATCATGACGACAATAGCCAGTCTGAAAAAAAGATGAATAGACATATAAATACATACTGGAATAAATATGTACAATCATGATTAAGGCTACACATGCACATCAACACTTTCCAGACATTTAACATTAACTTTTATAATTTGCTTTCTTTTCTTACAAAGAAAGCTGAAATAATCATCCACTCCAAGACGATATCAGTTTTCAGTACTTAGTGTCACAGCATAGTATGGATACTAATGTATATGCTTGTATAGTACAACATCTGGTCAAACCCCCAGATATTTTCAATAGGACTGCAGCTAGTGAAAGTCACATGGAAGTATTTTGTTATGGAAAATTAATGTGTATGAAAAATTTCCTTACTTTTGGCACTTTTTCCTGTTATATTGTACTGATGATTGAATTAGATCATTTAAACTATTAAATACTGTTAAATGTCATCTCTAGCTCATTTCTTTCCCTGCATAAATTTATAACTTCCTACTGTAATTCTACTAATTTTAAAGATTACTATATTAGCAATTAATCTATGGGTTCCCTTATATGCCAAGCAAAATGTGACCAAGCCAAAATAATGAAAAATGAAACAATAAGTCTTTACCTTTCCAGGATGGGCCATATATGTTTTCTATTATTTTCTAGTCTTATGATATGATACATGAGTCAATATATGGTGTAGTAGCATTGTGATACTAATTAACATTTAGAATGATGCCCTAGTTACACAACTGAAAGAATATATAGCTTGTAATTTCAACAAAAGGAAAACTGCAGTATGAAAGTGATCCAACCTTGTGAAACATGTGAAATCTAGACACATGAATAAACTGATTTAAACGTTCATTTGATGTATACATAGAAGTGGGTTTAAATAAAGACCCATGACCTATTCTTGGCCTATCAAAAGTGATTGTAGGAGCTGCTTAACTATCTCTACTCAAATCAATACATAAATTAGAAAAAGATGCCATAAACATATATATAAAACAAAATACAAAACTTGAAATAGCAAGATCAGAATATATGACAAATCCTTGACAAAACCATTTTCTCAGATTATATATGCAAAACCCTTTAGGCAACAAAAACCAAAGGCATAGTACCCTCTGAATGTGTCCAGTGAAAGCAAACGGCCTCCAGCCCTACGGGAGTCTGGTACAGCGGCATCAGCAGACGACAGGGCACGGGTACCATCCGAGAGAGCAGACGAGGTTGAGGCTTGGTTATTGACAGGAGAAGACAGAATGTGAGACGGTGAAGATGCTGCTGAGGATTCCTGCCGTGGTGATAGGAGGGGACTGCGCTCACTCGCTCCACTGGAAGACTGGATGTGTTTGGATATTGAAATGAGTATTGAGGTGAATCATACACATCACTTTGAATTATCATTGCTTTATATTTCTGTGATTTAAGTAATAATTGTTGAGAACGATAACAATGGGGTGATTTTGGCTCCGCCTAGTCTTAATGCCGGGGTATTTCAAATGCACAGGCCTAATGCCTCAGGCTATTCACCCACTCTGGCCACTGCTATCCTCTGCGCACATGATCACACTGCATGCCAGCCATACAAAAAGCTATAACGTGATATCACGTCCCCAGTGACAAGTGCTGCCACCACATGATGTGATATAACATCACCCTGTTCAAGAAATCTTAACACTATAGTAAACAAGATGTTTTGTGCACAAATATGATCAAAAGTGATTAATATGACTCATTCATTGTTTGGAATCCTAATTACATATCATTAACCAAAGGACTCTTTTCTATATAGACACTAGTTTCTTGTACTCCTGATCCGATGAATGCACAATTAGCTTACCTAGTCAACCTTCTCATGTACAATTTAATGAAAGGGTAGTGGAGGGACATGCTAGCAACACTATATAGACCAGTAACTTTCTTCCCGATACTCCTTTGTTTGGATTTTTCCAGTTTGTTCAATATTAACCCTTTCCCGACGGGGCACACGCTACGCGAAAACCCCTATGCCGGGCGATTGCAATATTGCATTGTAATCGTCACACTGGCATGACACCCCGGCATCGGGAATTTAGCTGTGTCACACGAGTGTGACGCACCATCGTCATTGGGTTAACCCATTGCAGACTGGGCATCTAACGACCTAACTGGTAGTGAGGGTGGGCGTTCTACGCCACTATTGTCACCAGCTAAAAATTAGAGGGACGGGGAAAGTGTTTTCTCCAGCCTCTGGGTAGTGCAGACTTGCTCAAACAATATTTTTCCATAAATCCATCATAAAATGTAGGTTTAGGCTGATTTTGGGACCCTGTAGCTCTGGAGCTAACGCCATAATACTTTATGACTATGTGCGTACTTTAACTGTGAGCAGATCCCGATGTCACATCATGTATGCATTGACTCTCGTCTTTTAGGCCTAATCAGTGCCAACATGTATGTCATGACACCTGTGCGCAGTGTTAAGGTTTCTAGTCATATGATTTATGCTGCACATCTCAATCATATGATTTATGCTACCTCTATCAGGTTAACATTAGTCAACAGAGATATACATATATCACAATGTGAGTGATGTAAAATTTTATTCTTTTAACATCAAAAACATTAAAAAACTTCTGCCTGATGTAGGAGCTAAACAAATAAATTTGACAATCCAATCCAACTACATGCTTCTGCAGGCAAGTGTCTTAACCCATTGCACACAGGCGTCATGACATACGCAACACATTAGCTTTGCTCTGATGGCAGGTGTCATGACGTACAGGACGATAGTCTTCACGGCATTTTTGACGTTGGGGGAGAGTGGATTGCTGTTTCTTTATTGTACTACGAGTAATGCCTCTTTTTAGTGACTGATGATGACCATTACAATTATAATTACTATAACTGCCATAATATTCAGCAAAATAGGTTTAATCTAGAATCCCAAATATAGATGGCACCACTCTCTCCTAGCACCAGGAGGAAAAAATGGCACCCATTGACAGTCTAGAATACGAAAAAAAATAAAGTTGCTCT
>NW_028234409.1:41102411-41104911 GCF_977035675.1 Penaeus japonicus
TGCTACAATGAATACCCATATGTCTAACAATGGTGACAAGTGAGATCTCACCTCTCCCCCCCCATCCTCAACCCTACCACCCCTCCCCCATTTCCCCCAATCTCTTCCCCATTTCTTGCTCTCCTCCCCCCTCCACTCCTACCCCTCTCCCTATCCCCTACCTCCTCCTCCTCCCTACCTACCTGCCCTTTCCCCTCCTCCCTCCGTCCCTCACTCTCGCTCCCGACCCCACCTCCTCGTATGTGAGGGGACTGAGTAGATAATTTCATCTCAGACAGAGGGGGAAAATCCCACGTGTGTAATAAGGGAAAGCGAGCCTCGGGTTAACTTATTTTAGCGAGACATGCGTTCCGCCGTCACACTAGCACGTGTTATTCTCGTCTTGGTTGTGTGTGAGTGTGTGTGTGTATAATAACATTTATATTGACAATGAGAGTGATATTAATTATCAGTAGTATGATTATTTTCATAATTATTATCAGCGTTATGACTACCATAATTATTATCATTCCTATTTTCATTATTAATATCATCCCTGTTATCATTATTATCATCATCCCTATCATCATTATTACTATCATTAATTATCGTTATTACCATCATCATTTATCATTATTACTATCATCAACTATCATCATTACTATAATTATCATTATTGATATAATTGGTGGTATTATCATTCTTATCATTAACATTATCATCTTTATCATAATATTATAATTATCATCACTATCAGTTATTTCATCATCAATAATATCACCATCGCTATAATTAGTGTTATGTTATTATTATCATCAACAATATCATCATCATTATAATTATCAATAGTACTGTCATTATCCTGATTATTATTATCTACTTTTAATTATCAATGTTATCATTGCGATTTTTATCACCGTTAACATTTCTATCATCATTATTGTTATCATTAGCAGTGATGATAATGATATAATTGTTATTATCAATATCATTTTTATAACAATTATCATTATCATCATTATCATTATCATCATCTTTATTTCCATCATTATTATAATTTTCTTATCATAATTTTTTCCATCATTATTATAATTTTCTTATCATCATAATTTTATTTATCTTTATCATTATTGATGTTATCATTATTATGGAAGTTAGCCTTATTAATATCATCATTATTAATGTTGTCATTATTATTATCAATATTGTTATTATCAGAATTACCATTATTGTTATCATTATTATCATTATTGTTATTATCAGAATTATCATTATTATCATTGTTAAGATTAGTATTATTGCAATCCTTATCATAACTGTTTTGATTATGATTTTATCATTATAATTAATATCATTATCATTATTGTTATCATTATTGTAATCATTATCCTTGTTATCATTATTGTTATTAGAATTATGATTTATATCTTCCGCATCATTTAACACGAATTAAATAGTTATTATTTTATTTTATTGTGTGGTCAATATATATATATATATATATATATATATATATATATATACATACATATATATATACATATATATATGTATATATATATGTATATATATATATTATATATATATATATATATGCTCAATACATATATATATACATATATATATATATATATATATATATATATATATATATATATATATATATATATTTTTTATATATGTATATATAAATACATATATGTATGTTTGTACACACACACCACAGCACACACACACACACACACACAACACACACACACACACACACACACACACACACATTTATATATCTATATAGATTTAATATATATTTATATTTTCAGATATATAATACATATCTGGGGTGAATATATATTATTCACATATTATATATATATATATATATATATATATATATATATATATATATATATATATATATAAACATATATATTATATATATATATAAATATATATATATATTATATATATATATACATAATTATATGTATATATATCTCACTCACACACACACACTCACACACACATCACACCACACATATATATATATATATATATGTATATATGTATGTATGTATATATATGTATATATATATATATATATATATATATATATATATATATATATATATAAAACGAAAGGTCTTTAATTTCATGCCTGTGTATCATAAAAAGTTTATATTATTTTCGAGTGTTCTCGGAAGAAAAAAAGAAAAAAGAAATCCGGAGTGAGAAAGACAGGGGGGTGGGAGCATATTATATCTATATATATATATATATTTTATATATTATTATATATATATATAGAGATATATATATTTATATATATATGATAAATCAAATGAAGAGGCAAACATAGGGTGGAGACCTAGAAGGAAGAAGGGGAAGGAAGGCAGGAGGGAGGGAGGGAAAGAAGAAAAAACAGGTAAGCGTGTTTAGATTACTGTCATGAAACGATGATATTTGCTTAAACCAGCTAATTACAATAGGAATTTATGATTCAATTCAGATCTGCGAAGGT
>NW_028234409.1:41117411-41119911 GCF_977035675.1 Penaeus japonicus
TCATCATCATCATCAGGCTGTATCATTCCACTGCAAGAAGTTGGCCTCTCTCAATCTTTTTCAGTCATTCCGGTCCAGTGTCCTCTGATTCCAGTTTACTCCTGCGAAATTCGCTATTTCATCCCGCCATCTTGTCATTGGTCTTGCCTTTGGTCTCTTTGTGTCTTGTATTTCCTATTATGTTGTTTACTTTGTCCACCTGTTGTCCTGTCTCCGATCTATATGTCCAACCCACTGCCACTTTTTCTTCTTAATGCTCTTGAGTATATCCTCTACTTTTGTTTGTTGCCTGATCCATGTGGCTCTTTTCTTGTCTCTTAAGCTAACTCCTAGCATAAGCCTTTCCATTCCTATTTGAGCACTTACTAATTTCCTCTCGAGTGTCTTGGTCGTAGTCCATGTTTCTGACCCATATGTCATGACGGGGAGGACATATTGGCCAAAAATCTTTCCCTTTAGACATAGTGGCAGACGACCTCGTAATGTATTACTATGTGTACCGAAGGCGCTCCAACCTAGCCTGATTCGTGGTTTTATCTCGGCATCGCAGGAAGTACTCGTCTTGATGAGTTGCCCTAGGTATACATTCTCGTTCACTGCTTCTAGTAACTCACCCTATATTTGAATTTGCTTAACTGGGGTTCGAATATATACGTATATATATATATATATATATATATATATATATATATATATATATATATATATATATATATAAACATATAGATATATATATGTATATATATGTATATATATATATGTATGTATAACTATATATGTATATATATGTATATTTATGTGTATATATGTATATATTATGTATATATATATATTATATATATATATATAATATATTATATATATATATGTGTGTGTGTGTGTGTGTGTGTGTGTGTGTGTGTGTGTATGTATACACACACACACACACACACACACACACACACACACACACACACACATAGCATGCATATAGACATACTACATATCTGAATCCGAAAGGAAATAGCAAGGTCGCCCCGAACCCAGTATGGGCGGTACGCGAGCGTTGTCGTGGGTCGGTTTACACACTTACACGTCGCTCGTACAGCTGATCTCGATCTTTGGGCGTACATAGTAAGTCTGGGAAAAGAGATACAGACGAACGTGTGTGATTGTGCTTGTGCGTGTGCGTTTGTGTGAGTGTGGTTGAGTGTGTGTGTGTGTGTGGTTGAGTGTGTGTGTGTGTGTGTGTTTGGGTTTTTGTATGGGATGTGTGTGTTAGATTATTCAGTTTTATTGTTGCTTATTATGTTTTGTATTATTATCTTCGTTCTTATTATTGTTTTTCATCATTATTATTATTTATTGTTATCATTTATGACAATTATTATCGTTATCGTAATTATTATTATCATCATTATCATTATTATTATTATTATTGTTATTATTGTTAATATTATTATCATAATCATAATTATCATCATTGTTATTATTGCTGTTATTATTATTATTGTCATTATTAGTCATATTACTAATGTTGTTATCATGATTATTACTCTTATTATGGTCATTATCATTATTATTATGATTATTGTAATTACCACCATCATAATCGTCATGAATGTCATATTTTTATGTAAATAAGTAATAAGAATACATAATATTCCCCTACTTAATATCATATATCTATATAATGTATACTGTACATATACACATCTATACAATATATCTTGCATATCCCTCTCTCTCTCTCTCTCTCTCTCTCTCTCTCTCTCTCTCTCTCTCTCTCTCTCTCTCTCTCTCTCTCTCTCTCTGTCTCTCTCTCTCTCTCTCTCTCTCTCTCTCTCTCTCTCTCTCTCTCTCTCTCTCTCTCTCTCTCTCTCTCTCCTCATTACCTCCTAACCAAAACCGTCCTATGTACGAAAAACCTTCAACACGCCAGAGAAAATTTGAGAAATGTATCCTTAAAGCCATGCATATTCATGAGGTATGCCCCACAACCTACGTACAGCATTATTGTGATGGCTCTCCCTTGTTGACACAGTGACAGACATTCTGGAGTGGAATACCTGTCTCAAGTTGTTGTTTTTTTCTTTGTGTCTTTGTTGTCATGTTGGTTCGGTGTGATATTTTGATATAGGAAATAGATATGATGTATTTGATTGAGGGGTTGGGGGAGGGGGAGGGGGGGTATGCAGGGAAGAGGATGTTGATTGTGACAAATATTGAATTTTCATGAATGGTTACTCCCATGATAAGATTCGGGAAGGTATAGACTTACTGTTGGTAATACTGCTGTTGTAGCTACCATTATCATTAACATCATTATTGCTATGATCATCTTCATAATCATTATTATTAATATTATTATATATATTATTATCATGATCATCATCATTTTTGTCATTATCATTATCACTGTTGTTGTTGTTGTTATTTTTATTATCATCCATACCATTATCAATATTTTCATCATTTTTTATTTATACCATATTAGTCGAAGTGCTTGCTGTGTTATTTA
>NW_028234409.1:41127411-41129911 GCF_977035675.1 Penaeus japonicus
AGATGGAAATGAATGGGAAATGAGATGGAGAGGATGTGGCTTTCCTTCGACGAAGCTGATAGAAGCGTAATGTTGATTTATATATTATCACTTCTGTGTTTATTGCAGCACTATTTAGGGATTGTTTTTAGCGTTGTTGTCTTCTTAGGAAGCAAGATTCTGCGTTTCTCTGTCTGTCTGCCTTTTTGCCAGCCTCTCTTTCTCTCCTCTCTCTCTCTCTCTTTCTCTCCTCTCTCTCTCTCTCTCTCTCTCTCTCTCTCTCTCTCTCTCTCTCTCTCTCTCTCTCTCTCTCTCTCTCTCTCTCTCTCTCTCTCTCTCTCTCTCTC
This sequence comes from Penaeus japonicus, assembly GCF_977035675.1. Lineage (NCBI taxonomy): Eukaryota > Metazoa > Arthropoda > Malacostraca > Decapoda > Penaeidae > Penaeus > Penaeus japonicus. The sequence continues at coordinate 41,127,738 of NW_028234409.1, forward strand.
TCTCTCTCTCGCTCTCTCTCTCTCTCTCCTCTCTCTCTCTCTTTCTCTCATTAGGTATGTAAATGTGTGATCAGTCAATCGCTCTCTATATATACTATCCCCCTTTCTCCCCTTCCGTTCTCCCAATCGAAAAAAATAGTATAAACAACAATATTAACTAAAAAGCACGAAGGGAGTGCAGAACGTCTTAAAACCCAGTTCAAAGATACATAAGTCCACCGCACATGCTGAAGAGAAAATTAATTTCCTAGTATTTTTCTATGATTCTATGTTGAATCACACTGCCATGAATAATTTAATTGGATCGTAGATGCGTATGCGGATCTGGTTCATCAACAAAGCTTAATGAACTTTGTCACTATCCCATGGCCAATTCAACAATAGATTTGAGATAACTTTTCGCGTATTCCTGCTGACAAACCAAGGAACCACTTATTTTTTAAAGTAGTATGAATATATTAGATGGAAGTAATGATAATGATGACCATGATGAAGACAATGATGCTAATGAAAATGGCGATAACGATAATGAACTTAAGGATGATGGTGATAATAAAACTAATAATGATAATGATAATAGCAATATTGATACCAACACTGGCGATGAAAACAGTAATACTACCCAACTCTATGTCTCACTTCCACCCCATGCCCGACCCTACCCCTCTTCTCCCTCCTCTCTTATTCCATCTGTGACGAACCTCCCCTGCCTCCTCCCCTTCTTATTCCATCTGTGACGCACCTCCCCTGCCTCCTCCCCTCTTATTCCATCTGTGACGAACCTCCCCTGCCACGTCCCCTCTTATTCCACCTGTGACGAACCTCCCCTGCCTCCTCCCCTTCTTATTCCATCTGTGACGAACCTCCCCTGCCTCCTCCCCTCTTATTCCATCTGTGACGAACCTCCCCTGCCTCCTCCCCTTCTTATTCCATCTGTGACGAACCTCCCCTGCCTCCTCCCCTTCTTATTCCTTCTGTGACGAACCTCCCCTGCCTCCTCCCCTTCTTATTCCTTCTGTGACGAACCTCCCCTGCCACGTCCCTTCTTATTCCATCTGTGACGAACCTCCCCTGCCTCCTCCCCTTCTTATTCCTTCTGTGACGAACCTCCCCTGCCACGTCCCTTCTTATTCCATCTGTGACGAACCTCCCCTGCCACGTCCCTTCTTATTCCATCTGTGACGAACCTCCTCTGCCACGTCCCTTCTTATTCCATCTGTGACGAACCTCCCCTGCCTCCTCCCCTTCTTATTCCATCTGTGACGAACCTCCCCTGCCTCCTCCCCTTCTTATTCCATCTGTGACGAACCTCCCCTGCCTCCTCCCCTTCTTATTCCATCTGTGACGAACCTCCCCTGCCTCCTCCCCTTCTTATTCCATCTGTGACGAACCTCCCCTGCCACGTCCCTTCTTATTCCATCTGTGACGAACCTCCCCTGCCTCCTCCCCTTCTTATTCCATCTGTGACGAACCTCCCCTGCCACGTCCCTTCTTATTCCATCTGTGACGAACCTCCTCTGCCACGTCCCTTCTTATTCCATCTGTGACGAACCTCCCCTGTCTCCTCCCCTCTTATTCCACCTGTGACGAACCTCCCCTGCCTCCTCCCCTTCTTATTCCTTCTGTGACGAACCTCCCCTGCCTCTTCTCCTTCTTATTCCATCCGTGACGAACCTCCCCTGCCTCCTCCCCTTCTTATTCCATCTGTGACGTCCCTCCCCTGCCTCCTCCCCTTCTTATTCCTTCTGTGACGAACCTCAATATCAACCCTCATTATCCACAGGCAGAGGGAGAGACAGAGCAAGACTTCCTTCACTTTCTGGCGGATCCGAGACATATGATATTACGCCCTGTATTTGCCCTTCAACAAATTGCATGAAGTGAGAGAGGGGAGAGAGAGGGAGGAGAGGGGAAGGAGAGGGAAAAGAGTGTAAGAGGGAGGGGGGGAGAGGGAGAAGAGTGGAAGGAAAGGGGACGGAGAGGGAAAAGATAGGGAGAAGAGAGGAAGGAGGGAGGGAGGGGAAGGAGAAGAGCAGAAGGGGAGGAGATGGGAAGGAGAGGGAAAATAGGGGGGGGGGAGAGGGAAAAGTAGAGGAGGGGAAGGAGAGGAAGGAGAGGGAGGAGAAAGGGAGAGGCTGAGAAGGGAAGGAGAGAGAGGGGAAGGCTAGGGGAAG
>NW_028234409.1:41137411-41139911 GCF_977035675.1 Penaeus japonicus
TAATTAATGATAATGATAATAATGATAATAATAATATTGATAATAATGAGGATGATAATAATAATGATAATGATGATGATGATAATAGTGATAATAATAATGATAATAACAATAATGATATTTATAGTAATAATAGTAACATTAATCATAATCATAATGATGATAACGATAATGATCATAATAACGCTAGTAAAGATAATGGTAATAATAATAACAACAATAGCAACAACAATAGCAGTATATAATAATGATAATAATGATAATGATAAAAATTATGCCAGTGAAAATGATGGCAATAATAATCATAACAATACCGATAATGATAACAATGTGATAACAAAATAAATAAAAACGAAATCAACACCAATTATAATGAAATAAAAAAGAAGAAAAACGTGACTCTGATCATTTTAAATTCCTGCAACATCCTCCACCTCTCCAGCAAAAGGACTCTTATCATCTCTTAATCATCTTCTCGGTCGGAGGCTGTGCTCCCTTCCTGGAGATGAATCAGTGACGGATAAAATAGAATTTCATTGATGCCATTCATTCTCCGAGCGAGGTCACCTCAAGAGACCTTATGCTGACCTCTCCTGGAGATTATCTCAGGTCTTTGGCTTTCGTTCAGAAGGTGGGGGGAGGGGTGATGGGGGTGGGGTGGTAGTGGGAGAGAGAGTGTGGGAGGGAGAGGGACGGGGAGAAAATAAAGAGAGGGAGAATGTTACGGAGAGAGAGAGAGAGAGAGAGGGAGAAAGAGAGGTAGATAGATAGATAGATAGAGAGAGAGAGAGAGAGAGGAGAGTAAGAGGGGGGGAAGGGAATCTGTTTCTCTTTTTGTTGTTGATTGTGAATTACGGTGTTGTGTTTATGACGTTGTCTGGGTTACATTTTCCAGTTAACAACATTAATATGATTTAAACATTCTGAGATATATGAGGGAAAAATAAATAAACTTCTCGTTCATGAAAAAAAATCGAGTCTCAGAGTTCTTCGTTCAAAAACGAATATCATCGAAATTCTCGGTCAAAATCTGTTCCATTGCGACCGCAGCGCTACCGTTCTTTGTCCGCTAATTATAGACGCTAACAATAGCGACGACCGCTCGCCAGACCAGATGCAAATTCGACATTGACGTGAGTTTAGCGGATGTGTCCACGCTCTGCATTCTGTCAGCGGTCAGATGTAGACACAACAGAAGCTGTCATCGACCAGATTGACACAATACTGAGGTAGAAAAAGAGATGACAAAGTGAAAAGGAAAGGAGAACAAGGGAATGAAAATGAGATTAGAAAAAAAAAGATGGAATGTAAATTGTAAATAAATAACGATAATGGGAGGTATTGAAGAGAAACATTAAAGCGAGATAAGAAATTCGTCAAAAAAGGTCCTGCTATGAAAGCAAATGCAAATAAGATGTATATCCATCGACCGTGTCTAATACATAGGCCAGAAGGGCATTTGGCAAACCAGATTGCTATGAAAGGATTTTTTTTTCTTCAATAAACAGAAGTAGACACGTTGATTGATGTTAGCATATGGGTATCACAAGCCTCGTACTCGAAAATTGATATATTTAAAGAGAAATAAATCTTTTGTGTGCCCGTATGTCATCTCTGTCACGTGGTCATGTCTTCTCACGTGATCAATAATTACATTGAAAGTACGTGTTATTGCTGTCATTATCATTATTGTTATTGTCTTTATCATTACTATTATAAATGTTTTAGTAAGGACAATGATAAAAGTTGATCATTGGAATAATAATTATTATCGTTATTATCATCGTTATTATTGATGACATTATCAATATCACCATTATTAGCCTTACTATCATGCTCATTATTTTAATTATATTTAATATTGATACTATATTTATTACTATAATTGTTGCTGTTGTTGTTATTATCATTATCATCCTTATCATTTCTGTTATTATTATTACTATCACTATCATTATTGCTATAATTATTATTATTGTTATTATCATTACCATCATTATCATTGTTAATTCTTTTATCATGATTAATAGCATTACTAGTGTCAATATTATCATTATTATTAATATTATCATCATTATCACTATTATTATTATCATTATTATTATTATTATTACCATTATCATTTTTATCATCATTATTATTATTTTTATCATCATTATTATTATTTTTATCATTATTTCTATCAAAGTCATCATTAATATCATTATCGTTATTATCATCATTATAATTATCATCCTTTTCATTATTATTGATATCACTATTAACATTATTATTATCATTATAATTATCATTATCATTGTCATTGTTATTATTATGAGCAGTAGTAGTAGTAGTACTACTAGCATTATTGTCATACTTATCATCACTGTTATTATCATTATCATTATTATTATGGTTATGATTATCATTATTCTTACTACTAATACTACTACCCTTATAATCAATATCATTATAATTCATATTCCTACTATTTGTTTTATCATTTATCATCATTCATATC
>NW_028234409.1:41146610-41149110 GCF_977035675.1 Penaeus japonicus
GGGAGAGGGGTGGTGAGAGGATGGTAGGAAAGGCAAGTGGGTGAGAGAAGTAGGGGTGGAGGGGGTTGGGGGAACTGACAACGATTGGCAGCGATTGAAGGAGGGAGGGAGGTGGATAGGAGAGGGGAAGGGAGGATGGGGGAGAGTTGGTGAGACGGGGGAGGGGGAGGGGGACAGGGAGAGATGGGAATGGAGGAAGGAGAGTTGAGGGAAGAGGGTGGGGGGTGGGGGAAGGTAGCGAAGGAGGAGGTGGGAATGGCAGGAAGGAGAGCTTGTTGGGGAAGGAGTGGGGACGGGGGGTGTAGACCAGGGGGGAGGGGGGTGCGAGTCAGGCAAGATCAAAGATGCTTGCAAATGTCTTATGAAAGAGACTGTTGGTTGTCTTCTTGAGTTCTTCCAAACCGATTACATTAAGGCGGATGAATGCAATTTGCCATTACTTTTTCTATTACTACTACTACTAAGACTGTCTCGCCTGTTATCAATCTTACTGCAATTGCCACCACTACATATGCTACTCTGGGTTCTTGTTGCTAAAATTGCAGGGATGTTATCATCACTGTGATTGTTATCATCATTATTACCGCTATGAATTATCATTTTCATTGTTATCACTGTTATTGTTATTATTATCATTATCATCATCATTATTATCCTCATTATTACTATTATTATTATCCTTATTATCATTATCGCTGCCATCATTATCATCATCATATTCATTATCATTATAATTTTCAACTTCATCTCGTTTATCTTGAACGTTTCGAAACCTTCATTCAGAGAGAGAAAATTCTTTTAAATTTCCCTTTCCATCGCTACGTTTGTGTAACATCATCGTTATAATGCTCTTCATTATCTTGGCAATCAATTTTGTAAGGCTTCTTCTTCTGTATTGCAAATAAGATGATTAACTTGCGTAATTAGAGCATAAAGAAGTAATTATCGAATTAGACGAAACGAAAGAAATAGTGGATGAAACGACGTGAGGAAGCAACTATATATATAATATAAGTATATAACAATGCCTATATATATTATATATGATAGCATTATATATATATATATAACATATATATATTTATATAAATATATATATAAAGTAATATATATATATATATACGACATATATATATATATACAATATATATAATATATATATATATATAAAATATATATATATATATATATATATATATAATATATATATATATATATATATGATACACACATATATATATATACATATATATAATATATATATATATACAAAATAATAAAAATATATATATATATATATAGCTATATAGTATATATATATTATATAATATATAACTACATATATATGTATATATATGTATATATATATATATACATATTATATATATATATATATATATATATATATATATACAATATATATACATATATTCAAAAAAAAATATATAATAATATATATATATAATATATTTATATATATAAATACATATATATGTATATATATATGTATATATATATATATATATAATATATATATATATATATATATATATATTTATATTTATATTATATGTATGTGTGTACATATAATATATATATATACACACACATATATATATATATATATATCTATATATATATATATATATATATATACATATATATATATATATATATATATATATATATATATATATTATATATATATATATATATATATATATGTATATATATTATGTACACACACACACACGCATACACATATATAAAAAAATTTAAATTATAATATCTATTATATATATATATATATATATAATATATATATATATATATATATATATATATGTATATATATACGTATATATACATACACATACATATATATATATAATATATATATATATATATATATATATACATATTTACATTTATATATATGTGTATGTGTGTGTGTGTGTACATACATATATATACATATATATATATATATATATATATATATATATATATATATATATATATATATATACATATACATATACATATATGAAAAATGTATATACTGTGTATGAGTGAAAGACTAATTTCTAATCATTGATGGCTGGAGAATCCTACGAAATAATTGCCCGCTTGCCCTTCCCTGATTAGGTTATTATCTGAGAAATTATCTTCATTAGCGCTATTGTTAGCAGCATCACTATGTATTAGAAAAACGTAATCCTTTATTGTTTTATTTTAATTATGATCAGCTTATGGTTGCTTTTGGTTTCGTGATTTTTATTTGTTTGTTGTTGTTGGTATTTTTTCTTTTTTATTCCTTACTTTAAACCTACCTACATTTCGCTTACATACATATTTACGTATATGCATACATACATACTTACAAGCATGCATATTTATACATAGCAATATCTACCTCTCTATACACCTATCTATCCATCTATTCATCTCTCTCTCTCTCTCTCTCTCTCTCTCTCTCTCTCTCTCTCTCTCTCTCTCT
>NW_028234409.1:41156610-41164110 GCF_977035675.1 Penaeus japonicus
TTCTAGATCTCGTTTTGTTTCTCTTGCTTTTGTGTCTTGTTATATTTCTGGGATGTTTTTGTTTTCTGGGTCGTTTTTTTTTTCATTGTTCTATTTCGTGTTTAGTGTTTCGTGTATTTTAAATTGTTCTAATTTCGTGTTTAAGGTTAGAAGGTTTAGTTAAGATTTGTTAATTTATGTAGTTTATTCTCTCATCACACTCACTACTCACTCACTCTCTTCTCTTCTCCTCCTCACAACCTCCCTCTCTTCTCACTCACCCTCACTCTTCCCCTCCCCTCTCCTCTCCTCTCCCCCTCGTCCCTCATCCGTACCCTTCCCGACTTTCCTCAACTCTCTCCGATCCACTCTCCGTCTCTCGCCAACCACCAATCTCTCCTCTCCCGACCTCTTTTCTCTCCACTGACTCTCTTCACTCCTCTCGCTTCTTTCCCCCAACTCTCACACTATTCTCAATCTCCCCTCCCACTCCTCTCTCCTATCTTCGGTGTCTCCTCCTCCCCTCTCTCCACCCCCTTTCTTCCCCACTCCTATTCAACTCCTCACTCATTCCCCTCTCACCTCCCTATCAACTCCTTCTTCTCTCTTCCTTCTCCTTCTCTACTCCTCTCTCTCTCTCTCCTCCTTCTCTCATCTCAACCCTCTCATTCCTCTTCCCGTCTCTCTCTCCCCTCTCTCTCCACTCACTTATTTAGCCTGATGCCTTCTCTTTCCCTTCCACACACTCACACATACACACAAACTCCCTCTCTTTTTATCAATCCCTCTGTCTATCTCTCCTCTATCTCTTCCCCATTCATCTCCCTCTCCCCTATCGCTCTTTTCTCTCTCTCCCTTATCCTCCCCTCTCATGCCGTTCTCTCTCGTGTCCTCTTTCCCTCTCTCTTTCATCCACTTATCCCTGCCTTTTCCCAATAGACCTCATTAATTACCTGCCGACTAAAGCCTACTACCTCATAAGCTTCCAGGTGTGTGTTGGCTTATCTGGGATTCGATGTTAATATGTGCTAATCTTGTCCAAGCTGGGTGAAGGGTGCGGTTGAGAGGGTTTGCGAGAGGATGCCGAGGGGAGGGAGGGGTGGAGGGGTTAGGGTGTTTGTGGGGGGCGGAGAGGGGGGAGGAAGGAATATAATGGTGGGGGGGATAGGTAGGAGGCGCCAGGGGGGGGGCGGTGCGGGCAGTGGTTTTGTTGTGAATGGGAAAAATGTGAGGGGGGATTAGATACCATTATAGAGGGAGAGGACGGCGGTTTTGGGTAGAAAAGGGGAATGGGTGGAGAAGATGCTGAAGGAGAGGGGTGTGAAGGAGGGAGGGAAAGGAGGAGGCAAGAAGCCAGAGAAGGAAGGAGGGCTTGGCCATGAGAGCGAAAGGGGGGAGAAAACGGAGAGGAAAGTGTGGAGGATGGTGAGGGAAAGAAAAGAGGGGAACGGTAGAAGGAAAAGGGGAAAATGGGGAAAAGAAGAAAAAAAGGAAAATAAGAAAGTGGGAGAGCGGTGATAAGGGAAGGAGCCAAGGGAGCGGGAAGGAGAGAGAAAAATAAGACGTTAGGGAGTGTGGGCGGGATGTTTTGCGAGAAGATGGGGAAAAAAATGAGCTGAGTTCTCTATATAAATTATGACTAAGATTTTCAAAACACAGAAATTGGCTGGTCTTATTTGTGGACCAGAGAGTATCTTATCACCAAAGTCAAAGTTGGTCTGGCATCCAAGTTGACGCGCGAGGATTGTCCGTGGAATAGACGAGAAAAAATGATATTCTGTTCAGTTCCTTTCCTTCCTTGACTCCAGCCGATGCCAGCGCTCACAGCTGACTCGACTTGGATGGGATGACTCTAAGGCCGGCGCTCTGAAGCGAAGTTAGCTACCGTCTTTATCATTAATAATAATGATGATCTTTATTATTGATAATAATGATGATCTTTATTATTGATAATAATGATGATCTTTATTATTGATAATAATGATGATCTTTATTATTGATAATAATGATGATCTTTATTATTATCATGATAGTAAAAGTTATGAGAATTCTGACGATAATGATGATGATATTGGTAATTGTGTTTGACTATGTGTCAATGTTACATAAATGCACATATGTAGACATATCTATGGATTTCAAAATCCCTGTAAGAAACGCACGCAAATACAATGACACACACACACTTGCACTGAAATATGCCCGCGCACCGCGCAATACTTCTCCTAAAATCACCCAAGCTATTTTCTTTTCTTTTTTTTTTTTTTTTTTTTTATAAAGAAATGGGGAAATATGAAAAATAAACAGAATTTGGAGGGGGGGGAAAAAAACGGTCTGACCTTCTGTGCTTGGAGCGGAGGAGACGTTGAAAAACCCCCCATGTAAGACCTGTTCTCTCTCCTCCTTGAAGGAGGTCAGGTAACACTCCTCAAGACTTCTCGGGAAACCAATAAATGTCTCCAAGAGAGCCTCCTCAGTGGTTTCTCTGGTCCTCTGGCTCTCTGCCTTTCGACCCCCCCCCCCCCCCCCCCCCCCCCCCCCCCCCCCCCCCCCCCCCCCCCCCCCCCCCCCCCCCCCCCCCTCCGAACCACCCCCCCCCCCCCCCCCCCCCCCCCACCTGTGTCTCTCTCTCGCTCTTTCTCTCTCTCTCTCTCTCTCTTTACCAACAATGTATGTCTCAGAATCTAATATGAACTGTACAAATCATTAGGCCAAGTTCTAGCCTATTCATGTGTATACAATGTATATGTAGAATAAACATATCAAAATCAAAATCAAATCTCTTCTCTCTCTCTCTCGCTTCTTCTCTCCCCACTCCCTTCTTCTCTCTCTCTCTCTCTCTCCCTCTCTCTCTCTCTCTCTCTCTCTCTCTCTCTCTCGCTCTCTCTCTCTCTCTCTCTCTCTCTTCTCTCTCCTCTCTCTCTCTCTCTCTCCTCCCTCTCCCCCCTCTCTCTCCTCCTCGTCTCTCTCTTCCACTCTCTCTCTTCTCTCCAACTATCTTTTCTCTTTCTCTCTCTCTCTCTCTTCTCTTCTGTCTCTCTTTTTCTCTCTATGTATCTCTCTGTCTCTTCTTCTCTACTCTGTCTCTCTCTTTGTCTCTCTCTTCTATCTATCCTAATCTCTCTATCTATCTATTCTGACTATGGCTGTCTCTCTCTCCTCTCTCTCTCTCTACCTCCTCTATCACTTCTCCAACTCTCCTCTCTCTCTCTCTTCGCCTCTCTCTCTCTCTCTCTCTCACTCTCTCTCTCCTCACTTCTCTCTCTCTCTCTCTCTCTTCCTCCTCTCTCTCTCGTCTGCACCCTTCTCTCTTTCCTCTCTCTCTCTCTCTCTCTCTCTCCCCTCCTCTCTCTCTCTCTCATCTGTCTCTTCTCCTCTCTCGCTCTCTCTCTATCCCCCGTGCTCTGCATTAATAAAATGATAAATAAATAAATTAATTGATAAATAAATAATAAATAAATAAGTATAAATAAATAAATAAATGAAATAAAATAAATTATATTATATATTATATTCTATATATATTATATATATATATAGTGTGTGTGTGTGTGTGTTTGTGTGTGTGTGTGTGTGTTGTGTGAGGTGTGTGTGTGTGGTGTTATACGGATATATTTATGTATATATAGATATATCTATATATATATATATTATTACTGATATATATATATTTATTTATTTATTTATTTATTTATTTATACAGAGAAAGAGAGAGAGAGAGAGAGAAAGAGAGAGAGAAGAGACGAGGGAAGAGAGGAGAGAGAGAGGAGGAGGGAGAGAGGAGAGAGATGAAGAGAGAAAGATGAAGAGAAAGAGCGAGAGAGAGAGCGAGAGAGAGAGAGAGAGAGAGAGAGAGAGAGAGAGAGAGAGAGAGAGAGAGAGAGAGAGAGACAGACAGACAGACAGAGAGAGAGAGACAGAGAGAGTGTGTGTGTGTATGTGTGTGTGTATACATACATATATATTTCTCTATTTGGTGTTTGTTTATGGTGCGATACCAAACCCATGTTCATCTATGTCATTATCCCCCCCCTACCCCCTTCTATCCTTATCGACATTTCCCCTCCATTCCCTCCCCCCCCCTCCCCTCTTCTTCCGCAAGAGCCGAGTAGAATTATGAACGAAATAATTATCCTTGTTTTTCAGTGTGTGTGGGGTTGGGGGTTGGTGGCTGGGGGTGGGGGGGGGACTTTGAAGTTTCGGCTGTGTGTGTTGTATAATTGCGTGAGGGTGCGCGTGTATGTGTGTGTTGATGTGCTTATGAGTGTTTTTTTTTTATCGGGTATGTTTGCATCACGCGTGTAACTGATTGTCGCACGCGCGTGTGTGTGTATATATAGTGCACGCGTGTGTACATTGCGGTGTTCGTTACTGATTTGTTTTCAAGTTACCCTATCCCTTAATCACATCTTATATTTTGCATAATCGGATATTGTAGGAGCGTATGAGTGCTATTGCGTCGTTCCTTTCTCCGCGTTGTTGGTCACCCTGATGTCACGCGCTTGTGTTTTATTGACCTTCACATGCTGTTCGTTACGATCTCATTCCTTCTTCATCTTATTGCATAACCGAATTGCTGAGCTATTGACGATCGCCTCTGCGTCCCCCCTCCCCCTCCCCCTCTTCTTATTGGGTCCCCTTTTCCCTCTTATCTGATACTTATAACTTATCCCCTTTTATTGATTCCTTCCTTGCCTTCTGTGACCGATTTTCTCTCTCTCTCTCTCTGTTGCGCTCTCTATCTTTATTTCTTTGTCGCTCTCTCTCTTTTTTCTCTCTCTCTATCTCTTTGTCTGTCTCTCTCTCTCTCTTTCTCTCTCTCTTTCTTTCTCTCTCTCTCTCTCTCTCTCTCTCTCTCTCTCTCTCTCTCTCTCTCTCTCTCTCTCTCTCTCTCTCGATCTCTCTCTCTCTCTCTTCCTCTCTCTCTCTTTCTTTCTCTCTCTCTCTTTCCTCTCTCTCTCTCTCTCTCTCTCTCTCCTCTCTCTTCTCTCCTCTTCTCTCTCTCTCCTCCCTCCTCTCTCTCTCTCTTCTCTATCACTCTTTGTCCTGTCTTCTCTCTCTCTCTCTTTTTCCCTTTCTCTTTATTTTCATTTTTCTTTTTTCTCTTCTCCTTCTATTCGCTCCTACTGTATTCTCTCTCTTTCTTTTTGCTCTTCTCCTCTCTCGATCTTCTCTCTCTCTCTCTCTCGAAAAATATCTCTTCCCTCCTTCTCCCCCCTTTCCTTTTTTTTTTTTCTTTCTAAGTCTCTCTCTCTTTACTTCTTTCCCTACTTCTCTTCTCCCCACCATCTCTTCCTCTCACTCTCCTCTCATCCATCTCTCTTCTCTTTTTACTTCTCTTCTCCCTCCTCTCCTCTCCACCCTTCTCTCCCCTCTCTCTCTTCTTACGCTCCCTCTTTCCCTACTCTTCTTTCGCTCTCTCTCTCTCTCTCTTCTTCTCTCTTCTTCTTCTCTCCTCTCTTCTTCTTCCTCTCTCCTTCTCTTTTTCTTTTGTTTCCTATATCTTCTCTTTCCTCTCTCTCTCTTATCTCTCTCACTCTTCTCTCTAATTTTTCTCTTCTTTCTTCTCCACTTCTCTCAACATACTCTCTTACACTTACACTTCCTTTTCATTCTTCTAACTATTCTCTTCCTCTTCTATCTCTTTTCTCTCTAATCTCATCTCAACATAATCACATTTCCTTTCACTCTTCTTCAACCCCCCACTCTCTCGCTCTCGCCGAGCGTCGCTTCTCTGTCTCTCTCCCTCTAGCTCCTTCTCTCTCTCTCTCCTCTCTCTCTAGCTTCTTCTCTCTCTCTCTTCTCTCTCGGCAATCCCTTCTCTCTCTCTCTTCCTCTCTCTCTTCTCTCTCTCTGGGTCTCTCGCTCTCTCTCTTCTTTCTCTCAGTGTCCCCCTCTCCATGCCTCCCTTCCTCTCTCTCCCCTTCTCTCTATTGGTTCTTACAGTTCCTATCTCCGCGTCATCTCTGCTGGCAACGGTATCGCTGAGTCTAATCGCTTCAGTTATTGTCCCTTCTGTGTCCATCCCCTTTTAACATAGTGTATTGTAACACCAGCTGCTGTGTCTGACCTAAATGTGGATATGTGTGTGTATGTATATATATATTATATATAATATATAATATATATATATATATAAATATATATATATATGTATATATATGTGTGTATATACCCACACACACATACACACACACACACACCCACACACACATCACACACAACACACACACACACATATATATATATATATATATATATATATATATATATATGGATATATATATATATAATATATATATATACATACATATTACATATATATCTCTTATATAATCATATATATATATATACATATCTATATTATATATAATTTGTATATATATATATTATATAATACACATATATGTTATATATATATATCATATATATTATATATTATATATTAATCTTATATATATATATATATATATATTATATAAATATACATATAACATATATATATATTATATATATATTAATATATATAATTATCTTATTTTATGATATATATATATATAATATATTTATCATTAAATTAATATATGCACACATATACACATAAACATACACACATACGTACATACTCACACACGCACATTCACACACACACACGCTGTACATATATATAATATCTAATCACAACACACACACCACAACATGTATATGTAGAGATGTATGTATAGTTATATGTGTGTTGTGTGACTCACGTTTTTTTGGGGGAGATCGATAGAGATGTGTGCACAATGTCTATGTTGATGTGTGTGCATATCACACGCATTACACTAATAACTCCACATACATCTGCTCCCCTTCCTTATTATTCACTACTATATCCCATTATCCTACTCTACATTCCCACCCTTCTACTTACTTCTCAATTACTTCTTCCTTTCTACTCCTATCTCCTTGTGACACGCCCCCATTTCTTTTCGTTTTTCTTCTTTTCCTTCTCCTCCTACTTCCTCTTCCCCCTCCTCCCCCTTCCCTTCTTCATCCCCTTGCCTCCTCTCCTCTCCTTCTTCCTTCCTCTGCCCCATTCTCTCTTCTCCTTCATCCCCTAATCCTCCCCATGCCTCCCCTCCTCTACAAGCCCACCCTCCTCCCCCCCCTCATCAGTCGAATCCCTCTCTCTCCGTCCCTCCTCTCCAGCCTTTTCCCTCCGCTCCTCCCCCCTTCCATATCCCTCCCCCCCTTCTCCCTTCTCCTTTTTCTCTTCCTCCCCTCCTTCCCCTCCTCCCCCCTCCTTCTCTTTGAATGCTTCACCTCCAAAAAGGTAAGGACCTCGGTGCCCAATTAATCTTTAATCCCCGGTCATATAATTAAAAGGTGTAACTCCTCAAAAGCCGCGGAATAGAGGAAAGGAGGGGAAGAGGGGGTGGGGAGGGGGAAATGGGGGGCTGGGAGGAGGAAAAGGGGGAGGTGGAAGGGGAGCTGGGAGAAGGAAAAGGGGGAGGTGGATTCCGGGGACATCGGGAGAGA
>NW_028234409.1:41169140-41171640 GCF_977035675.1 Penaeus japonicus
CCTCTTTTGTTTCATTTTTCAATCTGGGTTTTCAATGTAAAATTCTCTCCTCCAATCACATGGCAGGAGGTATAATGATTCTATTACAGTGTAGTAATTTTTAATTCTTAATGCGTTTCACTGGCGAGTGTTCTGTGTATTTAGCAAGTGTATATTTTACGGTCTTGATTAGTTCCTCGTAAATAAAATAATAAAAATGATTTTTCGTCATTGACACAGCAGACAAAAGTAAAGCAACCATAAGTATAACACATAAACAAACAAACAAAACGTACAACAACTCATGACTCATAATCATTACCACCAAACTCATAAACCAGGAAGTTTTTAAAACAAAGGAGAAAGTGTGTGTGGGCGAGAGGCGGGGACCCGGAAACGGGCGCGCGCGCCCGAGGGGCGGCCGCGCGCGAACGCGAACTTCACTGATATTTCCGAAATTTAATATATGATCTCACCGTCTCCTCAACTTTTTAATTAAGTCTCGAAAATAAGCGAAGAGAAAAGCAAAAAAATATGTGTTAGGGTACGAAGATCTGACTACACACACACACACACGCGCGCGCGCACGCACACACACACACACACACACACACACATACATACATACATACATAAACACACACACACACACACATATACACACACACACACACGCACACACACACACACACACACACACACATACACACACACAAACTAACGCACACTGACACACACACACACTGACACAGACATACGCTTACATCATAGGTGCGGAAACAGAACTTATAACATGTGCCTTTGAAGTCGAATGCCTAGGCGTTCAAAGGGGATGCTTAGAAAATAGGAAGTATTTGAAGAGGTCACAAGTTATAGTGAAAGTTTGTGGACAACAAATCTACGAGGGGGGGGGAGGGAAGGGTGAGGGAAGGAGGGGGGAGGGAAGGGTAAGGGAAGGAGGGGGGAGGGAAGGGTAAGGGAAGAAGGGATGGAGGGATGGAGGGATGGAGGGAGGGAAGTGAGGCGAGGGAGGGGGGAGGGAAGTGAGGCGAGGGAGGGGGGAGGGAAGGAAGGGGTTTGGGAGAAGGGAAAGAAGGAGGGAAGAAGAGAGAGAGAGAGCGAGAGAAAGAGAGAGAGAGAGAGAGAGGGGAGGAGAGATGGGGGGAGGAGAGAGGGGGTAGAGAGAGGAGAGGAGGAGAGAGTGAATGATGGGAGGGGGAGAGAGCCGTGAAGCTGGAGGAGGTGAGGGGATAGAGAGGAGAGCTGAGAGAGCGAGGAGAGGAAGAGGAGGCGGCCGAGGGAGGACGATGAGCGAGAGTGCGGGCGAGGGAGAGGGAGAGAGAGGGCGAGCGGAGGGAGACTTGGAGAGGAGGGTGAGAGGGAAGGCGGGGCGAGAGTCTAGGGATAAATAGACAGGAGTACCGAAATCAGGGAGAACGGAAGGGAAAGGGAAAAACGAGAGGAGGTGAGGGGAAGAAGAAAGGAAAGAGCGAGAGAAACGGGAGAGAGAGTAAGAGAAGAGAGAGAAAGAGAGTAGAGAAATGAGAGAAGAGGAGAGTAAAGAGAGGAGGAAGAGCGAGAAGGAGAAGAGGAGGAGAGGAGAGAGAGATGGGGAGAAGAATGAGGAGAGGTGAGGAGCTGAGGAGAGAGAGAGAGTAGAGTAGAGGGAAGACGGCAGCAGAGGAGTGGAGGAGAGAGAGAGAGAGAGAGAGAGAGAGAACGAGAGAGAGAAAGAGATAGAAACAGACTGACAGACAGACACGCTATCAGATAGATAGACAAATAGATATTCATGTACAAACGCAAATGCAGGAACAAGATATTCCCTCAAACATTCTGATATTGCAAAAGTCGAGGGGGGTGTTGGTGACTCACAAAGGAAGGGGAACGCCTCATGTGTCAGCTTGAATTTGCCAATTTGTTTTGAAAATACTCTGAAAAAGTACTCATATATTTGACTCACATAATCTCTCCCCCCCTCCCCCTCCTCCTCCTCTTTATTTCAAAATTTCTCCTTCCATTTGTGGATGTTATCTTGGCCATTGTCAAAGGTGGTACCGGGCGGGGGGAGGGGGGGATGGGGGGGGGGAGGCGGGGCGGAGGGAGGTAGAGGGAAGGGGAGGAGGGAGGTCGGTGGGGCAGGAGGTTGCTCTTAAGATTTTTTTTTTTTTTTTTCATCCTTTGAAAGTGATGGGGAGGGGGGAGGGGGGAGGGGGGGGGAGGGGACCGAGGGATGGGAAAGAGGGAGGAGGGGAGGGGGTGAGAAGGAGGGCGAGTCGAGAGGAGGGAGGAGACGAGGATGAGAGCCGCGGAGGAAAGAGCGAAAGAAATAAGAGGGAAAGGGGAGATATAAGGATAGGAGAAAAAAAATACAAAGGAGGGAAGAAAGAGAACGAAGGTAAGGAGGGAAGAGAGAAAGAATGAAAAGAGAGAGGGAAAGAAAGAGAACGGAGAAATGGGAGGATAGAGAAAAAAGGGAGGGGAAGGGAGGAGATGGAAGGGAAAGTTGATGGGAGAATGA
>NW_028234409.1:41194140-41196640 GCF_977035675.1 Penaeus japonicus
AAATACTTTATAGAGATGAAGGCGTGGATGCATAAAGGCATACATACATGCTGGGCTCTATATTAAGCGCACGGCGACAGAGGTGCAGGCACAGTGACACACATACACACACATATGTATTTATTAATTTGTATATATATATGCCTTCTACATACACACACACACACATACAAACACACACACATGCATATAGATATGCCCAATATACATATACATGTATGTATGCACTTATCTATCTATGTATTTATCCATGTATCTATCTATCTATTATCTATCTATGTATGTATCCATGTATCTATCTATCTATCTACCTATTATTCTATGTACATGTACATTCTTGATACATTCTCTCTTTTCACTTACGAGAATACATCAGCTGTTTCACTCTACCTCATTAGAGAGAGACACACAGGAAGCACCTACACCATAACGATAACCAATTACCTAAAAGGAGACAAAGCCATTAAGACCCAACAGGAGAAGATTCACCTGCATTCACGGACAAGTAAAAAAAAAAAAAGGAAAAAAGATTAAAAAAAAAACATTTATATAAAAAAGAAGCCATTAAAATCCTTCAGAGACGATGCCAAGGAGTCGGTTTCCTCTCTAGCTTTGCCTATAAGGTTCATTAACCTCTCCGTCCTCCAGGGGATTTTGAGCCTTAGGGAAGGTCGGAAGAGTTATGGTGGCATCTGTTATGATCTGCGGAGAGGCAGATTTGGATGCTGTGATGTTTACAGTGAGACGGAATGCAATGTATGACGATTTTAATGCCCTATGGTGGAAGGGGAAGAAGAGGAGAAGAGGAAGTGGGGGGGGGGGGTAGAGGGAAGGAAAGAGAAGAGAAGGGGGATGTAAAAGGAATGAGGAGGAAGAGGAGAGAAGGTGGAAGGGAAGTTAGAGGAGGAGAGGAGAGAGTGGTAATGGTAGGAGGAGAAGAAAGGTTGGAAGGGAAGGTAGAGGTGAAGAGGAGAGAGTGAAAAAGATAGGAGGAGGAGGAGAGAGGGTAAAAGGAAGGAGGAGGAGGAGAGAGGGTAAAAGGAAGGAGGAAGAAGAGAATGGAAGATAAAGGGAACGGGGAGATGAGGATTTAGTGGGGGAAGGGGAAGAGAGAAGGGTGGAGTGGAAGAGGAGAGGAAGGTAGAAGGATGGAGGGAGGAGAAGGGGAGAAAGTCGAGGACAGGAGGAGGAGAGGATGGAAAAGAGAAGAGAGGCGCATAGGAAAGAGGGGATTAAGGTGAAGTGATATATTTATACACACACATACACACACACACACACACACACACACACACACACACACACACACACACAACACATATATATATATATATATATATATATATATATATATATTTTTAATATTATTATATATAATATATATATATATATATATAGTAATGTAAGATATTATATATAGATCTACAAATATATCCATCCATACACTTTATGTCCCTCTCCTAGCTCTGCCTCTGTCTGTCTGTTTGTCTCTTTCTCCTTCTGTCTCTCTTTTGTTCTTTCCGAAATCTTGCAGCTCACCTTCAGTATTGATTTCGTCCCGTGGACTTATTTGGTGAATTTCCATTAGCAGAGAGAGAGAGAGAGAGAGAGAGAGAGAGAGAGAGAGAGAGAGAGAGAGAGAGAGAGAGAGAGAGAGAGAGAGAGAGAGAGGGGGGGGGGGGGGCAGAGAGAGGGGGGGGAGGGGAGAGAGAGAGAGAGAGAGAGAGAGAGAGAGAGAGAGAGAGAGAGAGAGAGAGAGAGAGAGAGAGAGAGAGAGTGGGGTGGGGGGGCAGTCAGATATATTGATTCAAACTCTATATGGGTCTCCTTTTCCTTGTTTTGAATAGATAGATGAATAGATAGATAGACCGACAGGTATATATATGCATAGAGAGACAAATAGATAGGTAGTTAGATAGTGATTGATATGGATAGATAGATAGATAAATAGATAAATGGATAGATGGATAGATAGATAGATAAATAGAAAGATAGATAATGATTGATATGGATAGATAGATAAATAGATAAATGGATAGATAGATAAATAGAAAGATAGATAGATAGATAAATAGAAAGATAGATAGATAGATAAATAGAAAGATAGATAGATAGATAGATAATGATGGAGATGGATAGACAGATATATAGACAGATAGTACTAGATATGGTTAGATAGATGGTTAGATATATATATAGGAGAGAGATAGATAGATAGAGAGAGAGAGAATGAGAGAGAGAGAGAGAGAGAGAGAGAGAGAGAGAGAGAGAGAGAGAGAGAGAGAGAGAGAGAGAGAGAGAGAAAGAGAAAAAGAAATAGAGAGAGAGAGAGAGAGAGAGAGAGAGAGAGAGAGAGAGAGAGAGAGAGAGAGAGAGAGAGAGAGAGAGAGAGAGAGAGAGAGAGAGAGAGAGAGAGAGAGAGAGAGAGAGAGAGAGAGAGAGAGAGAGAGAGAGAGAGAGAGAGAGAGAGAGAGAGAGAGAGAGAGAAACAGCGAGAGAG
>NW_028234409.1:41201640-41204140 GCF_977035675.1 Penaeus japonicus
TGTTCTCTTTCTCGTTTATCTTCTTTGTCCTTTTGTTCCTTATTTTTCGTTCTCTCTATTTTCGCCATTTCTTTCTACTATCTCCACCACCACCACTATTACTACCACCACTACTACACTACTACTACTTATACATTCCCATGGCTGTACTGTGTATATGTATGACTAGTTCTATGTATTTATTGGAACGGGCGCCATAAGGAAGGGCGTATGTGGCGATAAAACCGAAATGGATCTGATAAGGATACTAATCAGACTCGAAACCTCACGCTTTATTGTACCTCTCCTGCTGTAGCTGCGTTTTATTTATGATGTATGTATGTATGTATGTATGTATACTTATGTGGGGTAAAGGATGTCAGTGGTTATTTCATCATAAAGTATGTATGGTTATATTTGATGACCGACTGAAGTAATTAGATGAAAAAAATATATATCAGCGGAAAAAGGAAATTAGTTAGATATTGGAAGTCTGTTGATACACGGTTGTAAACAACGTATGTAAATAGCATTCCCCAAAAAACAAATAGAAATCAATGGTAAATCCCTTGCGAGAATATAATGGATAGATAATTGAAAAAATAATAACTGTGTACTGACATCAAATATGCGAATTTGTCAGTGAAACAATATCACAAAAGAAGGCAGAATAAAAAATAAATAAATAAAAAAACCTAGTTATTTATAAGGACGAAGAAAATGAAGCTATTAAATACTGATATCACTCTATATATTCCGCTGTCGCATCACCTTTCAAGACATGACCCCCAATTTCTTGAAAATAATATGATATTCGCAATCTGCAGTCCAAAACATGAAAGCAAAACTAAGAAAACAGCGACAACAACAACTACAAAAAACGTCACATTCCGATAATACATAAATGTCACACGTTCACAAAACCCGGATATATGGAATCGGATTTCCTCTCAAACAAAGGAGAGTCGAATACCCCCCTCCCCCCCCATCCCCACCCCTTCCGCTGAAATGAGGTGTGTGTGTATTTATAATCATAATGTTGTCCTACTGTTTTTGATAATGTATGCAAAGATCCTGAAGTAATTTCACATTAAAATGCAATTAGCATACCGGTAATGAGTAGTTTGTACCCCGGCGGCACACACAGGTCAGTAAGGGGGTAGGGGGGTAGGGGGGGTAGGAGTGGGTAGACGGGTAGTAGGAGGGAGGAGAAGGAGGTTGAAGGTGGAGGGGAGAGAGAGAGAGAGAGAGAGAGAGAGAGAGAGAGAGAGAGAGAGAGAGAGAGAGAGAGAGAGAGAGAGAGAGAGAGAGGAGAAGAGAAGAAAAGAGAGAGAGAGAAAGAAAGAGAAATAGAGTGAGAGAGAGAGAGAATTGTGAAATGTGGGGAGGCTGTGTGTGTGGGGAGAGGGGGGGGTGATGGGGAAAGGTGGAGGTGGGCTGGAAGATGGTCCATACCTTTCCATCATTAGATCTTTGGCTAATTTGCCAGGTAGAATTGGCGGTTGAATGGTTAATTACCATTTTCGGCTTAGGGGAATTGGGCAGTAGGGGAGGGGGGGAGGGGGCGGGGCTGTCGTTATAAGGGGGGGGGGGGACGGTGGGAGGCTGCGGTAGGATGGGGGGGTAGGAGGGTGTGTGGGCGGGGTTGTCGTTAGGACGATGGGTGGGAGGGAGGGGAGTGAGGGGTGAAGGAGGTGTAATAAGGAGAGGAGGGAGGGAAAAGAGAGAAATAAAGAGAGGGAAGAAAAGGGAGATTGAAAGGAAAATGAAGGAGAAAGGGAGTAAAAGAGAGACTGGAAAAGCAAGACGGAAAGAGAAAACAAAAGCGTAAAGAGAGGGAAGAGAATGAGGAAAAAAAAACGAAAGACAGGGACAGAAAAGAAAGAACAAAGAAAAAGAAAGGAAAGAGTAAAAACAGGAAACAAAGAATAAAAAGGAGAGGAGAAAAAGAAGACCCGACAAGAAGTGGAGGGAGAATATTGAGTCTCCGAGATTGCAAGTGGAGTCCAAACTTTTGCAAACAAGGAGTGTCTTACGGTGTCCGGGGATAATTCGGTTATTTGCATAGCATTTGCATGAATCGAACGGCGGGAATCAGGAATGTCACACTAGGCATCTCGGCCGGTGATTGGCGAGTCGCATTTGTTTTTCATTCGGGTGCTCGCGTAATTCTTTTTTCTTTTTTTTGGATAGAGGAATAGGTGTCGAAAATGCATTTTAATGTGTAATGGGAATGATGTTTGTGTTTTTGTGTCTGTGTACGCGTCTTGTGTGTGTTCCTGTATGTGCAGGTCTGAGTACACGTGTTTGTGCATGTGATCATATATATATATGTGTGTGTGTGTTTGTGAGCTTCTGTATCCCTTTGTGCGTGTGTGCATATCTATGTGTCTTTGTGTGGGCTCGTATTCCCACCTAGTCTTTGATCAGTGATGCCACATAACAACGTCCCAACACTATTGCCAGAAGCATTCCAAACGACATTGGAGATTGAAACAATATGTCGGAGGGACCTCATTTC
>NW_028234409.1:41219140-41221640 GCF_977035675.1 Penaeus japonicus
GGACGGGCTGGGCTGGCTTGGGGGTACGGGAAGCATGTGCAGATATATGTATATTGCAAGTGTGTGCGGATTTCTATGTGTTTGTTTGTTTGTGTGTATTTTTGTTTGATTATGTTTGTTTTGTTGTATGTGTGTGTTTGTTTGTTTATTTGTTTGTTTGTGTGTGTGTATGTGTATGTGTGTGTGTGTTTGTTTCTGTGTTTGTGGGTGTATGTGCGTTATATGCGTGTGCATGTGAGAGATAGATAGATAGATAGATAGATAGATAGAGAGAGAGAGAGAGAGAGAGAGAGAGAGAGAGAGAGAGAGAGAGAGAGAGAGAGAGAGAGAGAGAGAGAGAAAGAGTGTATGTATGCGTGCGTCTGTATATGCGTGGGTGAATGTGTGCATATGTGCGAGAGTGAGTGCGTTTGTCTTTCGCGCGATACGAAACGTCTTATTTAGCACACGGCAAGATGATGTCCCGAGTTAAGTGTTGCATAATCGTAAAATTTAACAGGAAGGGGAATCCGACACGCTGGCAAATTAGCAGCCGGGGAAGGGGAAAAAAGGAGAAGGGGAATTGGGGAGAGGAAGGGAGGAAGAGAAAGGGTGAGGAGAGGGTGGAGGAATGGAGGAAGGGACAGGGTGAGGAGAGGGTGGGGAAAGGGAGGAGAAAAAGTGGAAAGATAGGAAGAGAGAGATAGAGAAAGTGGTTGGAGTGACGAGAAAGAGGGGAGGGAGAGAGGGAGGGAGGAGAAAAGTAAGGAGAGGAGCAAAGAGCATAGTTGGCTTCAGATTCACATGGTGTCATGGTAGCAGCTGGATCCGTCACGCTGGCACTCAAGCCACCCTTTACTAGCGTATAAACGAAGGCTATTTGCTTTTGTTGCAAGATGGGGTAGGTTGTTTATCTCTCTGTCTGCCGTTCGGAAATGAGGAGTTTAGGAGCAGCGCTATAGCTCCGTCTCTCATCCGGGTTCCTATATTTCTAAAACGTTAGCTTATAATGAATGTACATTTATTTAAGGTTCTAGCTGTATTGCTTCATCAGGTGGTAACTCATTTCATTTTTCTGTTTGGGTTGTTATTGTTATGCCAATATTGATGTTTTTTTAGGTAATTATTATCGTCATAATCACATTTACTACTACTACTATCTTACTGCTATTATCATAGATATTGGTTTCCTGTTGGTGTTTTTGATATTATTTTCTTTGTCATTAATCATAATTCTTTCTGTAATTGATAGCAGTACATCCCATACTATATGTCCTCAAAGAAACCTTACAACCATACTCACGATACAGTTTATCAAGTAATATGGAACATATACATATTACATAACATTGTGAGAAGCAAGATAATAAAAGTAATTGCTTCCTTGCAGTCTTCTTGGAGACTTAAAGACAACATAATCTTATCAAGCCAATTTGCTTGTTATCAGCAAATGACAAGTGCAATTTGCATTTGCATTCACTCCATAAAGAAATTACTTATTATAATCAACATACATATTATTACTCCCAACATTCACTTTACCATTTTCAACATTAGATTTACATTCATTTACATTTTCTTCTCAAAATCAGCACTCACATTGCCACAATCAGCATCCACGTTATCATTACTAACGGTAAGGTAAAGGATTAGATATCTGAATCATTCATCTTTATTTTGGCATAAAATATATTTTCATTATCTAATGGTGTTGACAATTTTGTATATGCTATATTTACATTCACGTTCTACAATATGCTTTGATTAAATTCTGAAGATATTTTGATCTCTAGAATATCATTACTCATAATTTAGATGATTTGCTCTCTTATCTTTTTATATAACATATTTTTCTATCAGATTTTGTTCACATTATAATGTGTTACATACTAATGTATGGATGTTAAACCTCATGTTTGAATGGAATTCCTAATCTATTACACTTTATAGAATATCATAACGCATGATTTATAGGCCTATGGAAAATAAATATTTCTTCTAAAAGAAAAGAAAAGAAAAAAAAAATCAGTGATAATCAAGAGCAACTTCTTTCCCACCAGGAGAGCCTCGACTGCCCAGTTTGTTTTGAGCGGTATGACGTCGGTCCTCGCACCCCGAAGATGATGCCGTGCCTTCACACCGTCTGCGCGACCTGCATACTTGACCTTTTGACCCTGAAGCACCACCAGGGGGCGAGTGAGCCCGAGATCCCGAAAGGCCAAGATGTGACGTGCCCTCTTTGTCGGGAAACCATTTCGTCGGATAAGTTGCAGACGAATAGGTGAGGTTCTGATGGCGTTTGGTGTCCAGGTGGAGGAGATGAGGCGGTAATGGAGAATGGTATTTTGATTAAGACTTTGACTGATTGAGGAAATGAATGAAATCAGAGCGATATGTTGCCCCTTTGATAAACTAGTGAAGGGTGAATTTGTTGATAATTGCGATTTGTCTTGTCTTGCAAGGTACATCGTTGCTCATCTTCGTTACGTCATCCGCCTGGAAGGTATGACCGACGGAGAGA
>NW_028234409.1:41266640-41269140 GCF_977035675.1 Penaeus japonicus
TCTTTCCCCTCCTCCCCTCCCAACCCCCCTCCCCCAGCCCCCCTCCCCCAGCCCCCACACAGGTGTCATTTTACCAGCACTTAAAGAGATTACTATTAACCTATGTTATGCTGACAGCGGCCAACCGTAAATGCAGAGGCGGAACAAAGCGTCCGACAGCGTGAGATAAGGCTGGTTCTCACGAGTTCTTTTTTCTTTTTTTCTTTTTTTTTACGATTTTTATAATCATTCTTTTTCCCCCCCCTACTCTCTTCTCTTCTCCCTCCTTCTTCTTTTTCTTCTTCTAGTCTTTTTTTTTCATTCTTCTGAGCGTTTTTTCGTTCTTTCTTTTTTTTCAAGTTTATCTTTACTACCATGATTTATTCACCCTTCTCCCTCTCCCTTTTAATTCATCATCTACCTACAATCTCATTTTCATATAAATTTTCCTCTTCCACCCACTCTCTATCCATCCCTTCCACCATTTGACTCTATCCCTCACTCTCAACTCCTCTCTCTTTTCCTCTCTCCCTCCCCAACCCCCCTCCCCCTCTCTCTTTTCCTCTCTCCCTCCCCAACCCCCCTCCCCCTCTCTCTTTTCCTCTCTCCCTCCCCAACCCCCCTCCCTCTTCTCTTTCCTCTCTCCCCCAACCTCCTCAACCCCCTCCCCCTCTCTCTTTTCCTCTCTCCCTCCCCAACCCCCTCCCCCTCTCTCTTTTCCTCTCTCCCTCCCCAACCCCCCTCCCCCTCTCTCTTTTCTCTCTCACCCTTCCCATCCTCCCTCCCCCCCCCTCCCCCTCTCTCTTTTCCTCTCTCCCTCCCCCACCCCCCCTCTCTCTTTTCCTCCCCCCCTCCCCACCCCCCCTCCCCCTCTCTCTTTTCCTCTCTCCCTCCCCAACCCCCCTCCCCCTCTCTCTTTTCCTCTCTCCCTCCCCAACCCCCCTCCCCCTCTCTCTTTTCCTCTCTCCCTCCCCAACCCCCCTCCCCCTCTCTCTTTTCCTCTCTCCCTCCCACCCCCCTCCCCCTCTTTTTTCCTCTCCCCCTCTCTTTTCCTCTCTCCCTCCCCACCCCCCTCCCCCTCTCTCTTTTCCTCTCTCCCTCCCCAACCCTCCCCTCTCTCTTTTCCTCTCTCCCTCTCCAACCCTCCCCTCTCTCTTTTCCTCTCTCCCTCTCCAACCCTCCCCTCTCTCTTTTCCTCTCTCCCTCCTCAACCCCACCTCCCTCTCTCTCTTTTCCTCTCTCCCTCCCCAACCCCCCTCCCCCTCTCTCTTTTCCTCTCTCCCTTCCCAACCCTTCCCCCTCTTTTTTCCTCTCTCCCTCTCCAACCCTCCCCTCTCTCTTTTCCTCTCTCCCTCCCCTCTCTCTTTTCCTCTCTCCCTCCTCAACCCCCCCTCCCTCTCTCTCTCTCCCTCCCCACCCCCCTCCCCCTCTCTCTTTTCCTCTCTCCCTCCTCAACCCTCTCCCCCTTTCTCCCTCCTCAACCCCCTCCCCTCTCTCTTTTCCTCTCTCCCTCCCCAACCCCCTCCCCCTCTCTCTTTTCCTCTCTCCCTCCCCTCTCTCTTTTCCTCTCTCCCTCCTCACCCCCCCCTCCCCCTCTCTCTTTTCCTCTCTCCCTCCCCAACCCTCCCCTCTCTCTTTTCCTCTCTCCCTCCTCAACCCCACCTCCCTCTCTCTCTTTTCCTCTCTCCCTCCCCAACCCCCTCCCCCTCTCTCTTTTCCTCTCTCCCTCCCCAACCCTCCCCTCTCTCTTTTCCTCTCTTCCCCTCTCTCGTTTTCCTCTCTTCCCCTCTCTCTTTTCCTCTCTCCCTCCTCAACCCCACCTCCCTCTCTCTCTTTTCCTCTCTCTCTCTCCTCCCTCTCTTTTCCTCTTTCCCTCCCCAACCCTCCCCCTCTCTCTCTTTCCCTCTCTCTCTCTCTCTCCCATCTCTTTTCCTCTTTCCCTCCCCAACCCAGCCCCTTCCCTCTTTCCCTCCCTCCCTGGCCCTTTCACATTTTTTCCCTTTTTTTCTCTTTTTTCATTATGGAAGCGACGAACACGGTCAGTGGGCTCCCCGCCAAGACGATACAATGGAAGCGAACGCTGTCATAGAACTCAATGGAAATTTATGGGGAATGTTGTAAGTGGGGAGAATTACATGGGAGATTACCATGTTCTCTAAGTGAGGTTAGTTGGCATAATTATGGTTTTATTCATCATTATCGTAATTATTGTTATTGTTATTATTAGTTATTGTCATTATTATTATTATTGTTATCATTAGCACTATTATTGTTATTATCATAATCATAATTATCATAATTATTTTCATCATTATCATTATAATCATTTATTGTTTTATTATTATCATTATTATTATCATTATCACTAGCGATATTATTATATATCATTATTATCATTATCGTTATTATCATTGTTATCATCATCATCATTGCCATTGGCAATAATTCACTATTCTCATTGTTATCTTTATCATCATGATCAATATCGTTTTCACTATATTCATCATTGTTATTTTATCAT
>NW_028234409.1:41296640-41299140 GCF_977035675.1 Penaeus japonicus
TAAGGAATGGCCGAATTATGGTTATTTCCAAGGATGTAATTTGGAATCGGAAAATCTCAAGCAGTTTCAGAAAAGACAGAGAAATCTAATAGAAGGTATTTCGATGTAGAATCTGCCATTTAAGATAAACGTATATAGGGTTCATACGGTAGCTTATTCATATAACCAGTGAGATAAATCGATAATTAGATATAGAAATTTAAAAGACGTTAAAAGACAGACAGACAGACAAATAACTGCAGTAAGGCAACGAATCACATTTTTTTTTTTTTTTTTTTTTTTTTTACATAAGACGGACTATACAATCTTTATACACTCGTCACTCGTAAGATACTTCTATATTTGATATGCTCCATCTAGTTCATCTAGTTCTCACTAACACGACACAGCTTCATATTAGTTGACACACGGTAGGATAAAAGGAAACAGTAAATCGGACTAAGCAATAGTGGATGATGCGTTTGCTTGAATTATGATGTATCTTATCTTGATGTCTGATCATTCTTATAGGAAAGGATTATAGGATTCAGGTTCAGGTACAGGTTCTCTGAAATACTAACTGTCAGCTATCTAAAACCTTAAGAATGTCAGTTATCTAAAACCTTAAGAATGTCAGTTATCTAAAACCTTAAGAATGTCAGTTATATAAGATACTAAGGATGTCAGTTATCTAAGATACTAAGGATGTCAGTTGTCTAAGATACTAAGAATGTAAGTTATCTAAAATATTAAGAATGTAAATTACCCAAGATACTAAGACTATCACTTATCCGATACTAACAATGATGATAAATATATATATAAACAGAGTCATAAGTGATACAGATTTATAAAGAAAAAAAAAGGTCATCAACTGTACAAGACAAACAAAAAAAAAAAAAAAATCACAAACGATAAATCCAAACATTTAGAAAAAAAAATCGTAACTGAAAACAAAATACAGTGATAAATAATCCAAGCAAAAAAATATCTAAAAATGAAAGACAACAATAAACATGATCAGATATATACAGACAAACAACAAAATTACGTCGAGTCGAATAGAAGCCACATCTGCAGCAGAAGGTATATAAAGCCGCTTCCAATTTCATTTTATGGAAGACGGCGCGAGAGACTGAGAGAGAGAGGAAGAGGAAGGGGGGGGGGGGGGTATGGAGGGGGTGAGAGGGATAGGTGGGGGAGGAGGTTAGAGGGAGATATGGGAGAGGGTAGGGAGGGGTGGGGGTTGGGGTAGGGAAGGTGGGAGAGAGAAAGAGGGGAGGGTGAGAGAAGGAGAGAGGTAGGGATGAGGGACGAATGTAGAGAAAGAGATAGATAGATAGATAGATAGATAGATAGATAGATAGATAGATAGATAGAGAGAGAGAGAGAGAGAGAGAGAGAGAGAGAGAGAGAGAGAGATGGGTTGAGAGAGAGGGGGGAGGAGAAGAGACACATACAGCAAAAGACAGCCATCTAGACAGAACCAAACACAAAACCGACACAACCATCAAGACACAATTACTCTATACAAAAATAACAAGAAAAAAACTAAAACAAGAAGAAAGCTGAAACAAGAAAGCTAAAACAAGAAACTTAAACCAAGAAAGCTAAAACAAGAAGAAAGCTAAAACAAGAAACCTAAACCAAGAAACCTAAAACAAGAAACCTAAAACAAGAAACCTAAAACAAGAAACCTAAAACAAGAAACCTAAAACAAGAAGAAAGCTAAAATAAGAAGAAAGCTGAAATAAGAAGAAAGCTCAAACAAGAAGAAAGCTAAAATAAGAAGAAAGCTGAAATAAGAAGAAAGCTCAAACAAGAAAACCAAAACAAGAAAGCTAAAACAAGAAAGCTAAATCAAGAAAAAAGCTAAAACAAGTAAGCTAAAACAAGAAAACTAAAACAAGTAAACTCAAACAAGAAAGCTCAAACAAACAGACTAAAACCGAAGAGATTTGTTATCGCCTTTCGGCTCCTTCGTTTAGACAAGAATTGAAGGTGAGAGTCGCCAGGTAAACACAATGTGTCACTGGTGTTTGCACGGTGATCACCCAGACATGAATGAGCAGCGTTCAAATATTTGCTTTCATTCACAAGTTCGATATCGCGTAATCGACGGGGGTATTTGTGTATGTCTGTGTACGTTAGTGAGTGAGTGTGTATGTGCGTGCCTGTGTGTGTTTGTGTTTGTGTTTTTAAATGTGTGTGTATGTGAGTGCCTGTGTATGTTTGCGTGTGTTTAAGTGTGTGTGTGTGTGGGAGGGGAAGGGGAGTATGTGTACAGTTACCTTAGTCGATGTATGGTTGGTGTATTTATGTGTTATTGTTTGCCCAAGTGTGTAGAAGTGCTTGAACTGTGTATATATCTAGAATGAGAAAATGCCTATCAGAATGAGAAAATGAGGGATGTAAAGAGAAATAAAAAAAGGGGGGGGGGTCTGAAGAAACGAAGGAGAAAGAGCAAGAGAAGAAAGGAGAGTAGAAGGCAGATGGAAAGTCAAGGTGTTCAGTGAAGCGA
>NW_028234409.1:41301640-41306640 GCF_977035675.1 Penaeus japonicus
TGAGAGAGAATAAAAAAGAGAATATGTAAATTACATATACCAAAGATCTATTTTAGTTTTGATCTGCCCTCGTTTTCTGTCTAAGAAATCTGCTAGTTCTACCCTTTTAGATATTTCTTGCTGTACCCTCTTCTACTTTTTATCTACCCAGAAGTCCATAAAAAAAACTACGCTCAGAAGCCTTGATATACATAAAGATATCTACTAATTTCCTACTCTTTACCACAAATTTATTCTAAATTTATCCTCATTTACAGGAAAACATACTAATAATCTACCCTCAATCTACCACAAAACATACTCAAAATCAACCCCCGTCAATCTTAATCTACTCCAGACAACCCCTCGGAACTCTCTCTCCCGTCACCCTCCCATTCCTCCCTCCCCTCTGGGACTCTTACCCCCATCCAGCTCCCCCATAGCAATAGCAGTAACAGAAGAAGAAGAAGAAGAAGAAGAAGAAGAAGAAGAAGAAGAGTAACAGTAATAGAAGTAGTTTCACCCGTGGACTCAAACATCGCTGGACCTCCCTTATGGGCACAGTCACAGACATAACATCGTTGTTTCACCCGCAAAAGGATGCCATAAAGAACATAATCATCCCAACTCTCTCAAAAAGTCGGAAGCATAACAACCAAAGGAACTACCGCCACGCATAGATTGGATGGACATCAACAAAACCCGAATATTAAAACTAGCATTAACACCATCTCTGGCAACTCACACCAGCTGCCAAAATGCAAGCTGTGACATTGCGTTGAGTAAACAGCCGGGAATGAAATCAACACTGTCATGAGAGCACCAGGTAAGACACGAGAAACACTTAAAGGCGGATTTGCATCACTTGATCAACGAATTACGACAGAAGGGAAGAAAGAGTTGCAGGGAACGAGCGAGCATCGAATTGGCTAGCAACGTTGCAAATCAAAACCGAGGGCCTCAGGTCTCAACAAATGGGAAATCCCTGATACTATAACCATCCAGTAAGGCTGTAAGTGGAAGGTTTACGAAGCCTGTATGTACCCTTATGGTACATCTTTGATATCATGTTATAGCCAGCCCGTTGTTTCCGCTCGCTGCACTCTGTAGCGTCGCCGATGAACACGGCTCATTAACGACGTAAGAGCAGCCCGAAGCTGAAAGCCGCTCATGTGCACGTAATCATCCGTTCAGTATTCATTACGAAGTTCATCTTGTGTTGCTCTCGGAGATTTATACGTATCTCGTGCTCTCATTAGCATTGCTACTATCACTGCTACAAGATTGTATGATTACTATATATTGTATTGCCATTACCATTTGTTTATACATAAAAATAAATAGATGAATATATATATATATATATATATATATATATATGTATGTATATATACATATACACACATACATACATACACACACACACACACACACACACACACATACACACATACATACATACACACACACTATATATATATATATATATATATATATATATATATATATATATATATATACAACACACACATACATACATACACACACACAACACACACACACACCACACACACACACACACACACACACACACACACACACACACAACACACACACACACACACACACACACACACCACACACACACACACACACACACACACACACACACACACATATATATATATATATATATATATATATATATATATATATATGTATATATATGTATATATCTATATCTATACCTATATCTATATCTATATCTATGTATATATATATCTTAATCTAAATCTATATTTATATCTGTATCTATCTATCTATCTATCTATCTATCTATCTATCTATCTATCTATCTATCTATCTATCTATCTATATCTATATCTATATATCTATCTATCTATCTATCTATCTATCTATCTATCTATCTATATTATATAAATATATATATATATATTATATATATATATATATATATATATATATATATATATATATATATATATATATATATATGTTTTCTCCCGCCGCCTGAGTGACGCGATCAGCACAGCTGTGTCTGATGGCTACGCTGACGGAATATTCTCCACGTCTTCCACATCCTCCATCCGTCGTTTTTCACCTTCCACTGCATCCTATCTCCTCCTCCACTGGATCCTACATCTTCCTCCATCCTCCTCCACACTCCTCAATCCTCCTCCTCCTCTTCCGCCCTCCTCCACCAAATCCAAAATCCTCCCCCATCTTCCACCAAGACCTCCACCCTCCTCCACCTTCTTCCATGGCGTTTTTTTATTTATTTATTTTTCTTTGACTTCTTCCTCCCAGAACGATGAGGAGGGACTATTGCATTTAAAAAGACCATAGACGGGTCTGACTTTTCCCATAATTCTCCCACAAAAGAAATACAAAGATGATAAAAGAGAATCACTAAAGCACTATGTTGCATTTCACACACACACATATATGTTTATATATATATATATATATATATATATATATATATATATATATATATATATATATACATACATATATATACATATATACTTATATATGTATGTATATGTATATATATGTATATATATATATATATATATATATATGTATGTATATATATACATATAATATATATATATATATATATATATACACACACACACACACACACACACACACACACACACACACACACACACACACACACATATATATATATATATATGTGTGTGTGTGTATATATATATATATATATATATATAAACATAAACACCCACTGACTTGCATCCTATTATCTCTCAGTTTTTCGGGGGTTTATCGGAAGTGGCAGATCTTACCCCCGCCACTTTCTGTTGTTTGTTCTGCTCAACAGCAAGCAAACAAAGCAACAATTGCCTCCGTGCCCAATAGTCCCACTCGACTTAACGCTTTCTCGCTCGGCACACCTTATTTACATGACTTAGCATTTTTTCGCTCGACAAACCTTGCCCACTCGACTTACCGCTCTCTCGATCGACCCACCACCTTACCCACTCGACCCACGCCACCCCCTCGATTTACCACTGTTTATCGCTCGACCCACCTTACTAAGCGACCACGATTCATTATCGATCTTGCATCAGTCACGCAATGAAGTGCAAGAAAGAAGGCTTTGTGTGGATTCGTCATAATAAAGGAAGCAGCCAAAGTGTAGCAAGAAATATGGTTCACGACGTTACAGACGAGATCCAACTCTATCGCTCCTGGAGACCGAAAGACTGACATAACAACATCTTTTCTCGATAGAAACAAACAAACAAACAGGGACATACAAAATCAAAATCAATTGGAAAAGAAGGCACATATAAGTTACACAACTCTCATGCCATTTGTTTTCACACGACTTCAACCACTATTTCGTTCCTTGGGTGAGATCGTCTATCGTCCGGTTTTTTCTTTTCCGATCTGCTCTCTTGTACCTAAGAGGACACTGATGAGCAAATCTTAAGGTCTGATTATCAAATACTCGATGGTCACTTACGCGTAATCCAGTTCATTGAGAGAAGTAACCTTATGGTCATCAAGGTCCTCTCAGGCACAATGGAGTAGCTCGGAAAAAAAAAAAAAAATGGGATGACAGACGGAAAGAGGATTGCGAGCATGTGACAGGCGAGAATTCCGTGAAGAACGTAGGTCAGTGAGTGAGTGCACCGCAGAGAATAGAGTAGTTAGTGTGTTCTTGATTAATTAAATGGTAGGGGGGGGAGTTGGGGAGGGGAGAGACAGAGTTGGGAATGGAGAATGAGTGAGGAGGCGGAGAGACAGAGAGAAAGAGAGAGAGAGAGACAGAGAGATAGATAGATATATAGATAGATAGATAGATAGATAGAGAGAGAGAGAGAGAGAGAGAGAGAGAGAGAGGGAGAGAGAGAGAAAGAAAGAGAATAAGACAGAGAGGGTGAAAGACAGACAGAGTGATAAACACAGACAGAGAGACAGACACAGACAAAGAGACAGACACAGAAACAGAGACAGACACAGAAACAAAGATAGGCACAAAGATACAGACAGACAGACTTAGAGAAAGACAGAAAACAAACAGAACGTGGAGAGAAAAAAAAGAACGTGAGGAAAAAAAATATATGAATGAAAAATAAAACCCGACATCTGACACCCCTTCCCTCGCCTCTTCCTTCCGAAATGATGCTTCAGCCAAACGCGATAGGAACACCCTCGGCTCCTGCACATTAACTACGATCTGATTAATGGCTCCGCGACTGTGGTCTAAATGGAAGTAAATATCGGAATCGAATAACGTCATTGAGCCAATTATCGAAGAAAAAAAGATCAAGTTAATTACCTTAATTTTCGCTCATTGATCCGTTTCTGAGTTTTACGCCCCCCTCCCCCCTCCTCCCCTGTTCTTGTCTCGTGTCTTTCGGCTGCTTGTCTCTTCCCTCCCAATTGAGAGAAAGAGAGAAAGAGAGAAAAAGAAAGAGAGAGAGAGAGAGAGAGAGAGAGAGAGAGAGAGAGAGAGAGAGAGAGAGAGAGAGAGAGGAGAGAGAGAGAGAGAGAAGAGAGAGAAGAGAGAGAAGAGAGAGAAGAGAGAGAAGAGAGAGAAGAGAGAGAGGAGAGAGAGGAGAGGAGAGGAGAGAGGAGAGAAAGAGAGAAGAAAAGAGATAGGAGAGATAGATAGATAGATAGATAGAGAGAGAGAGAGGAAGTGGAGACAGAGAGAGAGAAGAGAGAGAGAGAAAGAGAGAGAGAGAGAGAGAGAGAGAGAGAGAGAGAGAGAGAGAGAGAGAGAGAGAGAGAGAGAGAGAGAGAGAGAGAGAGAGAGAGAGAGAATGTGCGTGTGAGTGTGTTTCCCCAAGCATGCTTAATCCAACACTTATCATATTAACAATATATAGAATACAATATCCCTAATGCATAATACAATATCCTCATGCAATCTCTCTCTCTCTCACTCGATTAATCCAAAGTAAATCAGCCTCTCGCTCCCAAAAGCAAGTCTTAATTCCGCTAACGATTACCATATA
>NW_028234409.1:41316640-41317959 GCF_977035675.1 Penaeus japonicus
ATATATATATATATATATATACGTATAAACATATATACACACAACCTCACACGTATATTTCTAAAAGAAGAAATAGAGATATAACTTCATAAATAAACGCCGCCGGCTTCCTTCTGTACGAAATGCGCTCCCCCAAACCCGGGAAAAGTTCTTGAACCGAAAAAGGCACAATATATGCCTTCAAATGTAATATCGAACAAAAACCTGATAACATTCACAACAAAAAAGTCTCTGTTCTTAAATACGCTGAAATGTTGCCACGTGAAAACGCCTGATGATTTTGTGAATGGCGAGATAATCCAAGTAAGACGCCCATCTTTCATGCAAGATGTATCCGGTGTGATGCAACCCCAGCTGGGACGCCCGTGTTCTATTGCAAAACTACTACAAAGGATTTGATGCAAGCAGAATTGGCTTCTTTTTCACAGGTTACATTCTCTCGAGTTGCCGAGGTGAGTTAGAAAGGTGGATAGGTAAGTGCCGAGGGAGGGAGGGATAGTGATGGAAAGAGGGAGAGGAAGAGATGCGCGCGCATGTGTGTGTGTGTGTGTACATACATACATACATACATACATACATACATATATATATATATATATATATATATATATATATATATATATATATATATATATATATATATAGTTTCTATAAATAGACAATTAGATAGAGAAAGAGAGTAAAAAATAGAAAGAGAGAGAGAGAGAGACAGAGAGAGCGATAGTTCGATATAAAGAGAGTAAAAACTATATAAAGGGGAAAAAATATTTTCATCTGAATCAGTGCAATCAGCAGTCCTTTATTTTATGCACATGACCTGAATTTCAAGGCTGGCAGATCTCACAAACAGGTGGAGTGATGACGTGACGTAAAGCTGTCACGGATATTGAATACAAAACGACAAACTGACAAACTGAAGTCTTGGAAGAAACAAAGAAACTCAAAGCAAAGTCAAAGAGACCGATAATGGAATGGAAAAGAAGTTTGGAAAAAGGACATGGAGAAGAAGAAAAGAAATACTAACTAAAATCTAACCAGCAAGCAAGCACGGACGCGAAAATAGAATTGCAAACACAACGCGATAAAAGCAGAGCAAACCTAAATTAACCAAGCCGTGCAAAGTGTCAGGAATTTCGAACAAAGAGAAACCTTACAGAAAATAAGAAGATTTCAAAACCAGAATTGTCAAAGGCCAGAGAAGGAAAGAAAGATCATTCGTTGAGAGTGTGAGAAATATCCAAGGTAAAGAAGTTGACTTGCAACAAAGAGACGCACAAGCGGACGGTCATTAGCAGCCAGGCAACAGGATTGCCGAAAGA
>NW_028234409.1:41318059-41323059 GCF_977035675.1 Penaeus japonicus
GTAAGTCCACCCATTACCCTTGTGTAACCTCCGCTTCCCGCTTCCCCGTCGTAGCCTCGGGCGCTTTCCCGGGCGGATCCAATCGCCTTGTGCAGCTTCTAAGTCTTCTCTCTCTTCTCTCCTTTCTCTTGATTCTTTTGTCCTTCTTATTCTTGTCTTGAGGTGACTTTTATTTTCTTTCTTGCTTGTTTTCGTGTTTTTCTTTTCTAATTTCTTTCTTTCTGTCTCTGTTTGTCTGTGAGTCTGTCTGTCTCATTCGCTCTGTCTGTTTGTCTCTGTCTGTCTGTCTCATTCGCTCTGTCTGTTTGTCTCTGTCTGTCTGTCTCATTCGCTCTGTCTGTCTGTCTCTGTCTGTCTCTCTCTCACTCTCTCTCTCTCTCTCTCTCTCTCTCTCTCTCTCTCTCTCTCTCTCTCTCTCTCTCTCTCTCTCTCTCTCTCTCTCTCTCTCTCTCTCTCTTTCCCCTCTCTTTATCTCCCTCTCCTCTCTTTCTCTCCCCCTTTCCTTTTCCTTCGCTCTCACATCCACCTTCCACTACTCTCCATCTTCTCTTTCTTTCTTTTCCTCTTCCTCTTCTTCCTGTGACCCCTTTTCGTGTTTGTTTATTTTTTCTCCGTCTGGTCTCATGTTTGCTTTGTCTCGGTTCCTCTGCCTGGTGTTGTTGTTGTTCTTTCTTCTTCCCTTCCTGATCAGTTATTTTTCTTTCTTCGTGTTTTCTCTCTTCCTTATTTGGTATCGCCTTCCTCTCTCTGTTTCTTTTTCTCTCCTTCCTCAATCTTTCCTAACCCCCTTCACTCTCACCTCTCCTTCTTTCCTCTAGAGAGAAAGAGAAAGAAGGAGTGAGAGAGAGAGAGAGAGACTGTACTGAGAGAGGGTTGAAAGAGAGGAAAATGGAGCGCGTGGGAGATGAGAGAGAGAGAGAGAGAGAGGAGAGAGAGCGAGTGAGAGGAGAACGAGAGAGAGGGAGAGAAGAAGAGAGAGAGAGAGAGAGAGAGAAAGAGAGAGAGAGAGAAGAGGGAGAGAGAGAGAGAGAGAGAGAGAGAGAGAGAGAGAGAGAGAGAGAGAGAGAGAGAGAGAGAGAGAGAGAGAGAGAGAGAGCGAGCAGATGGAAGGCGAAACCGAAACAGGAACAAAATATGCAAAGCGACAAGCAAAAAACGACCGAAAGTGCAAGGTAAAAAAAAAAGAAGGAAGGACAAGACAAAACCGATCAGGTATCGGCTCCCTCATCTAAATCCTTCTTAGTCACCTCTCTTCTTCTCGTATGGGGTCTTCTCCTAGGTCTCCTCTTCTTCATTCTCTCCTCTCTCCCTCTCTCGTCCTCTGCTCCTCTCTTCCTCTCATCTCATCTCGCTCCATCTCGCTCTCTCTCTCGCTCTCGCTCTCGTCTCTCTCCAATCTCTCTCTCTATCTCTCTCTCTCTCACTCTCGCGCTCTCCCCTCTCTCTCTCTCTCTCTCCTCTCTCACACTCCCTACCTCTCCTCCCTCTCTCTCTCTCTTCGTCTCTCTCTCGTCGCTCCTCTCTCTCCTCGCTCTCGCTCTCTGTCTCTCTCTCTCTCCTCTCTCTCTCTCTCTCGCGTCATCTCTCCTCTCTCCTATCTCTCCTCTCTCTCTAACTCTCTCTCGCCTCTCCTCTCTCCTCTCGCGCTCGGCTCTCTCCTTCTCTTCTCTCTCTTCTTCTCACTCCTCGCGCTCTCTCCTACATCTCTCTCTCTCTCGCCTCTCTCTCTCTCTCTTCTCTCTCTCTCTCTCTCTTCTCTCGCGCTCCTCGCGCTCGATCTCCATCTCTCTCTCTCGCCGCTCTCTCTCTCTCTCTCTCTCTCTCTCTCTCGCTCCGCTCTCTCTCTCTCTCTCGCACCGCTCTCTTTCTATCTATCTATCTATCTATCTATCTATCTACCTATCTATCTATTCTTTCCTTCATTCTCTCTGCGCTCTCTTACTCTCGTCTCTCTCTCCCTCCTCTCTCTCTCTCCTCCTCCTCTCTCTCTCTCACTCTCGCTCGCTCTGCTTCTATCTCCTCTCTCTCCTCGCCTCTCTCTCTCGCTCTCGAGGCTCTCCTCTCTCTCTCATCTCTCCTCTCCTCTGTCTATCTATCATTCTATCTATCAATCTCTTCTATCCCACTTATTCGCTTCCCCGTTAATCATTTTGACTCCATCTTAAATCTTTCTTATAACACTTCCCCTTATGATGGTAATGTTAATGATAACAATGACTTTAATAATGATAAGAGAGACACTAATATCATTATCAATAATACTGATGACAATGACAACAATTACAATGGCATAGTAGCGAAAATGATGAAACCTCAGTGTGAAAAAGAAACTTATTTTGAACACGAAGTCTTTGAGAAGAAATACAAGGATAAGTGAATAAAAATGTGGAAATGACAGAGGAATAGTGATAAGAGAGAAATTATGAGGAAGATGTTTGTGTGTGTGTGTGCGCGTGTGCGTGTTTGTGTGTGTGTATGTGTGCGTTTGTGTATGCGTGTGCGTGTTTGCGTGTGTGTGTCTGTGTGTGGGTGTGTGAGTGTATACATATTTGTATGAAAAAAAGTGTATTAGCATTTCCTTGAGTATGTTTTCGTGTGTGTTTTTACACATGTATCTATGTGTTTGGCTGTACCTGTGTATGCGTTTTAGTTCGGGTGTGCGTCTCTCTATCTGTGTGAAAGTCGAAAGAAACAAATACACGGATAAATGAAAAAGAAAGAAATATGCGATAACAGAGATAAAAGAAGATAAGGACTTCGAAGGGAAAAAGTAATAGAGGTATTTTCAAAGGAAACAAGACTCAGAGGATGTCAGGAGATGAAAGGTAATGCAAGAGGACGTAATATAAAAGTGGCATTAAGCGAATGTATGGGTAATAAAAGAGGAATAAGAAAGATAGAATAACACTGATAAATGTCGTGAGGAGAAGGCAAGTGAGATAAAACCGAGATGATGGAATAATGCAAGACAGATAGAAACAATTTAGGCAGATAAGAGATGGAGGAAAAGAGAGAGAGAGAGAGAGAGAGAGAGAGAGAGAGAGAGAGAGAGAGAGAGAGAGAGAGAGAGAGAGAGAGAGAGAGAGAGAGAGAGAGAGAGAGAGGGAGAGAGAGAGAAAGAGAGAGAGAGAGAAAGAGAGAGAGAGAGAGAGAGAGAGAGAGAGAGAGAGAGAGAGAGAGAGAGAGAGAGAGAGAGAGAGAGAGAGAGAGAGAGAGAGAGAGAAACAGACAGACAGACAGAAAATGATAGAAAGAACCGAAGAAGGAAAGACAAAGTCAAATCAACACCAAAAAAACTCGCGGAGAAGCAGGTGGCTGGAAAGAGGGAAAAGATGCAGGATATAAAAAATATATATACATATAAGAAAACGAAAAAGAGGAAAAAGGAAAGTTATGAAGGAAGTATGTGAAAACGAGGAGGCTCCGGATAAGCGGTAAATATCTTTGATTGTCCGGGAAAACATTAGGGAGGAATGAGGAACTGGGAGAGAGGAAGAGGTTAGGGAAAAGGAGAGAAAGGAGCGAGAGGAATGGAGAGAGAGAGAGAGAGAGAGAGGGGAAAGACAGGGAAAAAAGAGGAATAGGAGAGAAGGGAGAGAAGAAAGAGACAAGAAGAAATGAGAGAAAGGGGTTAGGGAAAAGGAGAGAAAGAAGCGAGAGGAATGGTGAGAGAGAGAGAGGTGAAAGACAGGGAAGAGAAGGAGGTGACAGGAAGAGAGAGGATTAGGAGAGAGGAGAGGGAAGAAAGAGACAAGAAGAAATGAGGAGAGAGGAGAGGGAAGAAAGAGACAAGCAGAAATGAGAGAAAGGGGTTAGAGGAAAGGAGAATAATAAAGGAAAGAGGGGGAAGAGGAGGGAGGGAGATATATAGGGAGAAAGGGAGCTAGAGATAGAGAGAGGATGGGAGATGGAGAGGAAGACACAGAGAGGAGGAGTGGGGGAACAATAATAGTAATGATAATGATAATGGTAATAATAATGACAATAATGATAATAATAATAATAACAATAATAATAATGATAATGATAATAATGATATCAATGATGATGATAATAATAATAATAATAATAATGATAATAATAATAATAATAATAATAATAATAATAATGATAATAACAATAATGATAATAAATAATGACGATAATAATGATAAGAGAGAGAGAGAGAGAGAGAGAGAGAGAGAGAGAGAGAGAGAGAGAGAGAGAGAGAGAGAGAGAGAGAGAGAGAAAGAAAGAAAACAAAATATCATAAAAAGAGAATTTGCTCTCGGTAACAAGAACCCACGTCCCATACAACAAATAAAAGGAAATAGTGAATACAGAAAAGAAACAAAGAGAAGGAAGTATGAAAAAAGGACCGATAAGGGAAGAAAGGAAGACATTAGTAAGAAATGAAGATAAATCCGATGATAAACCTCCAAGCCAAGAGAAGGGAGAGTAAGAGAGAGACCCCCCCCCCCGCTCCCTACGAAAGGAAAATAGAGAGAAAAGCAAAGGACCATATCACCCCCCCCCCCCCTTACACACACATATTTACAATCTCCCTTTCTCTTCCCTAATATAATAGTAATAATAATGATAATGGTGATAGTAGGAAAGATAATAAGGATAAAAACGATAATGATACCAATGATAACAACGATAATGATAATGATGAAAATGATAAAGATGACAATGATAATGATAAGGATGATGATGATGATGATACCATACCCCCATTCCCCCCTCACCCTAATAAAAAAAATAAAGATAAAGATAAGAAAATCAACATACCATCCCCCCCCCCTAAACACACGCAACTCCCCCCTCCCCCCCATCTCACTTCCTTCCCCCTTCCACCTCCTTCCCTCCCTTCTCCTCCTCCCTACCCCTTCCTCAGCTCTAAATTCAACATGGAATTCATCATGAGGAGATAATCATTAAAACATATAAGTAGAGGCAATTATCCCAGACGTCCAAGATGGGTTCCGGTGACGTACACTAATCTGTAGGATTCGGAA
>NW_028234409.1:41338059-41345559 GCF_977035675.1 Penaeus japonicus
TACAACCAAAAGTTGTTTGTATATGTGTAATCTTTATCACACACACACACACACACACACACACACACACACACACACACACACACACACACACACACACACACACACACACACACACACACACACATATATATATATATATATATATATATATATATATATATACATATATATAAATTTATGTCTAGAGATTTTAAGATTATTATCGTAAAAGATTCTGCTCTCCGTTTCTGTTTTCCTTTCCTTACCCCCTCTCTCTCTCCCCTTCTGTATCACCATACCTCCCGCCTCCTCTCTTTCCTTTTTTTCCTCTTTCCCTCACTTGCTCTGTGCGTTTCTCACTGAAAGGACTAAAAACTTCTCATGAATTACATTTCCAATTGAGAACGATAAGTCTGATGATTCGTCCCGCTGGAAGA
Source organism: Penaeus japonicus (assembly GCF_977035675.1). Classification (NCBI taxonomy): domain Eukaryota; kingdom Metazoa; phylum Arthropoda; class Malacostraca; order Decapoda; family Penaeidae; genus Penaeus; species Penaeus japonicus. The sequence goes on from NW_028234409.1 coordinate 41,338,479, forward strand.
AGCAAGGAAAAAGGAGAGGTGCCGAGAGGAAGGGAAAACGCAAAATAACGCAAAGGGGAAACTCATGTTAAAAGAAATAACTCGATGAAAAAACAACAACAAAGTAAAAATATGAGAGAGAGAGAGAGAGAGAGAGAGAGAGAGAGAGAGAGAGAGAGAGAGAGAGAGAGAGAGAGAGAGAGAGAGAGAGAGAGAGAGAGAGAGAGAGAGAGAGAGAGAGAGAGAGAGAGAGAGAGAGAGAGAGAGAGAGAGAGAGAGAGAGAGAGAAGAGAGAGAGAGAGAGAGAGAGAGAGAGAGAGAGAGAGAGAGAGAGAGAGAGAGAGAAGAGAGAGGAGAGAGAGAGAGAGAGAGAGAGAGAGAGAGAGAGAGAGAGAGAGAGAAAGAGAGAGAGAGAGAAAGGGAGAGAAAGAGAGAGGTCAGGTATTGAAAACACACACACAAAAAAAAAAAAAAAAAAAATCTGAGCGCCAAAAGTAAATTTGTTTTCCCTTTGCATACTGCTTGTTGTTTACCCGGTGTCGCTGAAGCAAAACACACATCGAACACAAAATCTGTCTTCTCCATAACACCTACACACACACACACATACGCTGATAGATGCGTCACCTAGTTTGCCTGAGGAATATGTGGACTGCCCCCACAAGGCTGTGATTCTTACCTTGAGATGTACATTCAGGAGCGCATGGCAATGACAGTCGTTTTTGCAGTGTGTCTGTCGATTCAGCTACTTTTTTTTTCCCTTTCTCTTCGTATCTTCGGGAGGGTTTTTGTCGCTTTCATTCATTTTCTTTTGTTTGTTATTTCTTTGCTTTATTCGTCTTCTTCCCGCCCCTGCCTTTCTGTGTTTTTTTTCTGTTTGTTTGTTTGTCTGTGTGTCTGATTGAACCTTCCCAACTTTGTGTGTGTGTTTATATATATATATATATATATATATATATATATATATATATATATATATATATTTATACATATATATATGTATATACACATTATATATATAATATATATATTATATATATATGTATATATATATATATATATATATAATATATATATATATATAATATAATATATATACATATATATACACATATATATATATATGTATATATATATAAATATATTTATATATATATATGTATATATATAAATATATATATATATATATATATATATATATATATATATATATATATGTATGTATGTATGTATATGTACATACATATATATAAATATAAACACACACACACACACACACACATACACACACACACACACACACACACACACACACACACACACACACACACATATATATATATATATATATATATATATATATATATATATATGTATATATTATTCAACTTCCAGATTTGAGTTTATTAGAAAAACAACTTCCAGAGACCTAACATTTTTCACCCGTGATTTATAGTGGAAAACACAAAGCTCTTCTTCTGAAGTATAATCCCTAAACCCTTGAAGGGTCCATGTTTAGGACTATCATGTCAGGATTTAGTGCAGGCCCGTAAATGAGGTTGGGAGATCCGGAGGGGTAACAGAGGTCAGGTCAGGTCAAGCGGTACCTTGCTTGACCCAGGAGGAGGGAGGTCTGGGCTGCTGAAGATGGGAGGCGGAGATACCAATTAAGTTTTTGTGCCTCGATTATTCTGATAAGAGCATTCGTTGACAATTTGCATTATTGGGTCGTAAATACAGGAGGGATTCTGGTCACACCTTTTCCTTACCTGCTCCGAGATCTTGTCTTTTACTCACATCGAAGCGCACATGTCCATGAGGGGTTTTATTTATAGGCCTATGATGCTAAAACAACTTGTTTTATTTTGCAGGGGAATGAATATACATGACGTATGGTTAATGTAGTAGAGTCGAAAGCACAGAAGTCCCCCCTAATAGATATAAGGATTCTAGTTCAAACAACAAGATGATAAGAAGAGAAAAATATAGCGAGAGAATTGATTAAGCAAATTTTGCCTCCCGCAAAAGCAGAGTCCTCGAGCGGGTGCATAAGGTAACTCAACCAATAATGGCAGAGGTCCGAGAGACTGTGGGAATCCTAACTCTGGCGCGACACGAGTTAAAGAAACATTTGTCGTAGATTTACGGCTACAAAACGCGCTCTCGGCTCAGTTCAAACTCTCTTTTTCCCTCCGCTGGCCCCGAGTTATTTGTTGTGGCGAAGCAAGCCAACTTCCACGGGTGATATTAACTTCAATAACTGCCAACTCTTTTCTTAAAGCGTTTGAGGATAACGATTTTGTTTGGAATATGTTCAGTCTCAGCCTCCCCCCCCCCCCCTCTCTCTCTCTCTCTCTCTCTCTCTCTCTCTCTCTCTCTCTCTCTCTCTCTCTCTCTCTCTCTCTCTCTCTCTCTCTCTCTCTCTCTCTCTCTCTCTCTCTCTCTCTCCTCCCCCCCCTCTCTCTCTCTTTGACGCGGCATTTGTATGTAACATGAGTACGAAATCCATTCATAACAATTCACGTTTGTTTATAAAGTCGCGTGTGTAGCAGGGTAACAAAAAATCTACCATTCATTTAACATCTTTTAAAAATAGCCCTCCCTTTCAAAATAAAGAACGTTTAAATATAACCTCTACCACAACTAGAACCAATAAAGGTAAACGATAAAAAAAAAAAAGATAAAGCACACAACAACCTGAGAAAGATGAGAACAACCAAAGAAAAAAAAAAAAGGTAGGGACAGGTCATACGGCCGGCAGCACCGATCAGATCGCGGACAACGCATGGTACAAAAACGTTTCCCGCGGGTGCCGGCAGATCACCGCTGAAGTTATTGGGGGTCAATTCGCGTTTTCCCTCAGTTTTCCGCTGTCTGTGAGATCGAGAGGAACGATACCTAGAAACGCGAGTTGATCTCTTACAAGGAATTTTTCTGACACGCTGGAGATCTTACCGGACATGAGACTGTGAACTATTTTGAAAGATAATATTAGGTTGGTGTCTTGTATACTTTGTGTGTGTGTTGTTGGAAGAGTGTTCTTCCATATTTTGTGTCAATTTGTGAGGAAATATGAAGTTTGGTAACAACGGAAAAGGAAGGGAAATAATATCGTTCTGTGACTCATTCAGCAAAGAAGTTTTAGGCCTACTTAACGACCTTAAAACCCATTTAATTTTCGCTCTAACAAATTTCCAGTCTGAATTTTTCATGGCTCCATATTCAAACTACGTGACTGTTATAGTTTGGTCGTGCTGGCTGTGGGCTCTAAGGTCTATTGAAAACGACGCCATTCTTCTAAAGTTAAATGAACATATAAAATCTTGTTGTCAAAGCACGAGGGATCCTGTTACAGTGTACGTTATTAAGTATGCTGTAGAGTTTAACGTGTGTTTCTCGACTCTTAGTTAACGTTCAAGTTTTTAGAGTTATGTATGGAACGCGTGTGCGAGCAAACTGTGCACTCATACGGGCTTTTATATAGACATATATTTATATACATATATATATATATATATATATATATATATATATATATATATATATATATATATATATATATATATATATATATATATATATATATATATGTATACATATATATTATATATCTTATTATATATCATATATATTACGTGCATATAATGTATATACAATACATTTACTTTTACTTATCTGTTTCGTTCTCTCACTCTCTTTCTCTCTCTCTCTCTCTCTCTCTCTCTCTCTCTCTCTCTCTCTCTCTCTCTCTCTCTCTATATATATATATATATATATATATATATATATATATATATATACGCACACTATATTGTATGTATGATATATATAATATATATTAAATTTATCATAAATATCATACATATCGTGTATATTTATATATATATCTATGCTATATAAATATATGTAATATATATATATATATATATATATATATATATATATATATATATATATATATATATGTATTATATGCATATGTGTGTGTGTGTGAGAGAGCCCATTTTAATTGGCATGTATGTATGTTTGTACACTCCAGTTTTTACATACGTTTGTCAAAAGAGCCCTCCTGTATACTGTGTTCGTGTCGTTTAAATGGAAACCTTTAATATGTTATTAAGTCATTGGGTTATATAGCATCCAGATCATGTTTTAAGTTTTGATTACTCTTGTTTAAAGCTGTTTTTTGAGTCAAAGATTGCATATTCGTCAAGATTGATTCCATGTGGAAATTCGGCTCAAGTAAACACAGACCACACGAATCTATCGCTTATAACGCCTGTCACTTCCCCTTAGGTGGGACGTTCAAATAGGATATGAAGTCTTTCTTGTTTACAGAATTATGATGGTGTTTTTGAGGCCATCCGGCAGACGAATATTGAAATCTGAACCGGGAAATAATGAATGATTTTTGCTGTGTATGTCATTCGATTTACGTTGTTCTTTGCGTTAATGGCTTGTCTCTCTCTCCCTCAGGTACACACAAAACCTCCAATGCTGAAGTATCTATTTCGCGTGTGTTGACCCCCTTGCCTTCACCACTCAAGATGTCTTCATTCCCACGCACACGCTCGCGATTTGGCTGGGCGGCCGTGCTGACAGTGTCCTGCTGTCTGGTGTCGGGCGTCAGCGGGCAGTTCAGCCTCGTCTCGTCAGCCTTATCCCCCCTGAGGCCGAGGGCGAGCATGCTCACCTCCAGCAGCGTCTTGACAAAGCTGGGCGACCGACCTCTCCTGCCGCGGCGAAGCGCGTCCACCCGCGAGAGCGAGATCGCAGCCATCTTCAGGGGCGTCGCCTACGGAGCCCCTACGCAGGACCCCAACTCCACAGCCACCGGAATCATCTCCATGTCCTCCTCCGCCCCCACCACCCCCACAGCTGTCCCCACCACCACCACCCCCTCCACCACCTCGACGACCACCACGGCAACCTCGACCACGACCAAAGGCCCCCGCAACCCCTTCAAGGTGGAGGCCGAGAGACGGAGGGCCGAGGACGAGAGTATTGAATTTGTGCCAACGCAGGAGAGCACCCGAGCCACCGCCACCGCAGCGCCGGGCAACGCCGCCGCAAGGGACAGCGAGACGGTGTCCTACGTGCTGCACGAGGACACGGCCTTCGGCAACGGCGGCTCTCTTGAGGAGACGCTGGAGGATACGTTCGTGCTGACGAGGGAGGAGGAGGCCGTGCTCCCGACGGGGGCGCAGGGGAGGGACCCCAGCGGCAACGGCAGGAGCACCGTCATCAGGTACCCCATGTCAGGCGTGCGCTGGTCCCTGGGCGCTGCATGGTGGGTGCATGTGTACGTGTCCGCCGGCATCTTCGCCCTCGTCGCCGCCGCCTCCCTCTGCTGCATGGCCAGGGTTTCCGCCGCCACGCACCTGCTCCCGCGCTCGCACTACCTCGTCATCAACACGCTGGTCTTTCTGGCAGCCATCCTGCGCTGCCTGCACCTGTTTCATGACCCCTACGGCATCGAGCAACGCCTTCCGGAGGCAGTGTCTGCAGCCGTGGAGGAGGCCAGCTGGCCCAGCCTCACAGGCTCCCTGGCCATCCTCGTGCTGGCCCTCTTCCGCTCCGGGAGGTGCTCGCGCCTCTTCCCGCGTTGCTCGCACGCGCCCCTGACCCTGGCCCTGCTCACCGCCGCCCACCTGGCCCTCTCCCTGGCCGCGCACCTCGCCGCCCAGATGCTCGACCAGAGCGCCTTCCCGCTGCGGGTGGTGGCGAGAGCCGTCACAGCCACTTGGGGCGGCGCCGTGGGTGCGGGTGGACTGTGGGCGGTGTGGAGGGTGGAGTGCACCACGGGGCGCCGCAACGGCCAGCTCCTGGGTAGATTCAACCGGGCACCTCAGGAGGGCATGGCGGCGTCGGGGCAATCGCGCTCCGTGCTCAACCGCGCGGCGCTCCTCACGCTGGCCGCCAGCTTCGCCCAGATCATGCTGGCCGTGCTGCACTTGTACGTCATGCTGGCACCCCTGTCGCCCACCAACCACGTATGGGCATGGTGGGGGAGGGTCAGCCTCGCCCGTGGATTTGAGCTGGTCGTGGGCGTGGCCGTCGTTGCAGCCACCGTCTTCCTAACCTACGGGCGGCAGTCGCACCCCAACCAGGATAACACCATCTTCTCTGTCCTGACCAGCTGCGGGCGCGAGGGCAAGAGCCTAAAGGGCGGCCGCAATGCCAACGTCTTCCCCGCGCAGACCGAGAAGCGGCAGATCCTCGGCAGCTTCACTCTCCACCCCGGGAAAGCCGTCATGGATGATACCCTGTCAATCAAGCGCGTCCCCCTGGAATGGACATGCACGACCCCCCGCGGCCCCCCTGCCGCTACCGCCGCCGCCGTTGCCGCGAACAACAAGACGGCCACCATGGACTCCGTGACCTCCGACTTCCAGCTCCTGTGGAACCGCGACCGCAGCCAGTCCTCGGCGAGCTTCCGCCCTTCCTCCATGCTGGTCAACGACAGCGGCTTCGTCCGCTTCCGCACGCAGGTCGACCCCGAGCAGGCCATGGACGACGTGTACAACCAGTCGTCCCTCAACGTGCACAGGCTCACGTCCCCACCCTCGTACTCAAACATGCACCCGTACAATACCCAGACGCTCCCCAACAGCAGGTATTATTGCACGCCCACCGTCACCATGTCCTCGCCCGAGCACGGCCCCAACCTGCACCCCATGCGAGCTCAGACCGTTCGTGCCCCCAAGTCCAAGCGCGCTCACCTCCTCAGGGGTCGAGCTAAGACCCCCGAATTCCCGAAGGCCCAAAGGACCCCAGTGTCCTCAGCCAGCAGGTACGACGTCCGGGCCATGGAGGAGTTCGAAGTAGCGTCGTACTACAACAACTCCATTGTCTCCGCCGGAAGCAACATGTATTCAACACCCCACGCCGTTTCTCCTCGCGATCAGCTGCTGAGGGTCAACTCGCGTCGTGACCAGCTGGCCGGAGTGCACGCAGGCCATCACCACTTGTACGAGGACGCCCGCGAGTGCAAGCCCCCTGCAGCCGACGCCCTCAGTGGTGTCATGGAACCCAGCACCTGCTCATCCCTCTCGGAAATTCACGTGGATTACCTGACTGACGTTTCCTCTTCGAACGACGG
>NW_028234409.1:41365559-41368059 GCF_977035675.1 Penaeus japonicus
AGAAAAGGAGATGGAGAGAGGATGAGCAAGGGGGGAAAGAAGGAGAGGAAGGGAGAGACAAGAGCGAGGGGGGGGGAGAGGGGGGGAAAGGGGAAGAAGAGGGGAGGGAAGAAGGAAAGAGAGAGAAAGAGGGGTGAGGCGAATGGAAGGGAGAGTTGGAGAGGTGAGGAAGGGAAGAGGGGGATGAGGATAGGAGGGGGAAGGGGATGGGAGGGGAGAGAGGAAAAGGTGAGGGGAAGAGAGGAAGGAATGAAAAAAAGATAAGAAGAGGAAAAGAAGATGAGGGGGGAAGGGAAGGAAAAAGAAGGAGAAGGAGAGAGAGAAGAGGGGGAAAGGTAGGGAGAGAGAGGAACAGAGAAGGGAAAAACAAAGAGGAAAGGGGAAGGGGAACAAGAGGGATGATAGAATTGCCGGAGGGAGAAAGAGAGGGGAGGGAGCGGGGGAGCGACAGGAGGAGACGAGAAAGGGGGAAAGAGGGGGAGCAAGAGAGGGAGAGCAAGAGTGAGAGCGAGAGATGGAGCGGGAAGAGGGAGAGGAATGGAAAGGGAGGGAAAAAGGGGGGAGAGTGGGATAGAGATAGGGAGAGAGAGGGAGAGGTGGGGGGGGGGAGGATGGGAGAGGAGAGAGAAGGGAGAGAAAGGGGAATATAGGGAAGGAGAGGGGGGGGGAGGACGGAGGACCAGGAGGTAGAACGCGAGAGACAGAGGGCGGAGAATGAGATGGGAGAGAGAGAGGAGGATGGAAAAGGAGAGGAGCGATGATGGAGAGAGGGTTAGAAGAAGAGAAAGTGAGAGAGAGAGAGAGAGGGACAGAGGAGAGAGAGAAGAGAGAGATGTGGAGATCTAGATGAGGCGAAGGGAGAGGATGAGAGGGAGTAGATGAGAGAGCAGAGAAGAGGAGAGAGAGAGAGAGACTTTTTTTTTTTTTTCTACGAGTTTATTGAGACAACTGATTACGTACATCTCAAAAAAGGAGGAGGTAAACATATTGTATATTCCTCACCCCAATACCTAGTCCCTCTTTGGAGTGGGAGGGAATTGGTTTAGAGAAGATAGAGCGAGAGGTGGATGGAGAGAGGTGGGGGAGGGGAGAGGAAAGAGAGAGAGGGGAAGAGGGGTGAGAGTAGAGTGAGAGAGAAGAAGATGATGAGAGAGAGAGTGTGAGAGAGAGGAGGAGGAGAGAAGTGAAGGAGAGAAGAGAGAGAGAAGTGAGAGAGAGAGTTGATGGAGAGAGAGGAGAGAGACGATGGAGAAGAGCGAGAGCAGAGCGATCAACAGAGGAGAGGGAGGAGAGCGAGGAGGGAGGAAGAGGGGAGCGGAGATGAGTAGAGGATGAAGAGAACGATGATGAGAGACCTAGTGAGAGGAATGGAGAAGGAGGATGGAGGGATGAGAGAGGCGGGGCGAGACGAGAGGAGTAGATAGATAGAGGAGAGAGCTAGAGGAGAGATGAGAGAGGAGAGGAGGAGGGGATGAGAGAGTGGCGAGAGAGAGAGAGAGAGAGAGAGATTGACGGGGGGGGTGGGGTTTTGTGGGGTGGGGGGGGGGGTTGTGTTGTTTAGAGAGTGAGAGCAAGAGATGAGAGTGAGTAGAGTAGAGGAAAGAGGGTGGAAAGGGGAGAGGGGAGAGGGGGGGGAGGAGAGAGAAGAGAGGAGAGAGAGAGAGAGAGAGAGAGAGAGAGAGAGAGGAGAAGCGAGGAGTGGGAGAGAGAGGAGAGGACGAAGAGAATGAGAGAGTGAGAGAGGAGAGAGAGACGGTGGAGAGAGTGAGGAGAGAGAGAGAAGAAGAGAGAAGTGAGGAATGGAGGAGAGGACCGAGAAGTACGAAATACGAGATGAAGAGAGAGAGGGATAGAGTGAGAGAGAGGAGATGATGCGGAGAGAGAGCACGGAGGGGGGATGAGTGAGAGAGAGAGGAGGGAATGGAGGTATGAATGAGAGATGTTGGGGTGGAGCGGGGAGAGGAGAGAAGGAGGAGGTGAGAGGTGGATGGAGAGAGAGAGAGAGAGAGAGTTAAACAGGTCTGAGTTGGATTCTGTATGTATATGGTAACGGGCCTTAGGGTGTAAAGAACACGGCAGGAACAGCTTTCTTGGTTTATTGCTAAGCTTGAACAGTAGGACGTTGGAGTAAGGGCTGTGCTCTCCGAGGAAAGAGCGGATGTGTGAAGTGTTTGCACTCTGCTCCCCGAGAGGAGACTCTCTACCCCAATGTATGATGATTTGTTTCAGGACATGTGTGAATCACGTGTTTTCTTGTGACATGTGACATTTGGAATGTGAGGAGGGAAGTGTTGCATCAATACATAGCTCTTGCAAAGGGAAAGATTAAACAACAATGGTATGTCTGGCTTGACAATGAGAGAGGGGTAGTCATATATGTGAAGCAACGACCGTACGTATATGAATGTATGTGTATGTGGTTGAATATATATATGACAACTAAAATAACACGAAAGATAGAAATTACATTGACTGTTGCATTATATAAAATACTATAGTA
>NW_028234409.1:41403059-41405559 GCF_977035675.1 Penaeus japonicus
TCTCTCTCTTTCTTTCCCTCTACGTCTCTGTCTGTCTGTCTCTCTCTTTCTTTCTCTCTCTGTCTCTGTCTCTCTCTCTCTCTATCTCTATCTCTATCTCTCTTTCTCTCTATCTCTCTCCCTCTTTTTCCAAGATGAAATGAAAGCGATGATACTGATGATGATGATAAAGAGGAAAATAGTAATAATTGTAAAAGAAAAAGAAAAAGGAGAGAGAGAGAGAGAGAGAGAGAGAGAGAGAGAGAGAGAGAGAGAGAGAGAGAGAGAGAGAGAGAGAGAGAGAGAGAGAGAGAGAGAGAGAGAGCAAGAAGACGAAATAAGAGAAACAAAGAAAAAAAATCTCAAAAGGTAAAACAAGCAATGGAAACCCAATCCACCGACACACACAACCAGAAAACGAAAAAACAACCCCCCCAAAAAAAAAAACAACAACAACAACAACAAAAAAGAAAAATGAAGATATAACAACCACAACACACAAATAAAACACATACATATATATGAAAAAAAGTAAAAAAAAAAAAAAATCACTCCATACCAACCAACAATTTTCCATCAGACAAAGAAACCTTAAAACAAGAAAGAAAGAAAGAAAGAAAAAAAAAATCAAAATGCACACAGAATACCCACGCTCTCCCTCAGATAGTTTTGGTCTTCTGAAAAGGTTCCAAACATTTATGGGGTTTCTGACATGTCCCTTCTCTTGATGGAGAGGGAAAGGGGAGTCAGCTGGCCACAGGTTATAGATGTGTGCAATGTATTTTATTTATTTATTTTATTTTTTTTTTTCTTGGGGCGAGGTGATGGAGGTGGGGTAAGATTTTGTCTTGTGTTTTCCCTATTTCCCAAATATAATAATGATGATTATGGTAATCATGATTATGATAATATTAATGATAATCATAATAATGATGACAATAATAATAACAATAAGGATAATGATAATATTGATAATGATAATCATAATAAGGATGATAATGATCATGATCATGGTAATTGCAATAATGATAATGATAATAAAGATAATGATGATGGTAATTAATAATGGTTATAATGATAATTATAAAAATAGTATTAACAAAATTATCACAATGACAACGATAATAAAAATATGATAATGATAACAATGATAACCATAACAATGATAATGATAATCATAATAGTAATAATGATGTTAATGATAATGACAATGATGATAAAAATGATAATAATGATTATCGTCATTATTGTCATCATATCAATAGTGATAATGGTAATTTGAATGGTAATAATGATAACAATACTACTAATAATAATACTAATAATGATATCACTACTATTAATGAGTATGACAATAAAGATAAAGATATAACCATAGTCATAATGATGATAACAATAATGTAATCGGAACAATAATAATAGCATAAAGGATGATGATGATGAAAAAGATGAAAGTATTAGTGCTAATAACGAGGGTGATTATAAGTATACTAATGTTAATGACTACAATGACAACATCAACAATGATGATATTAATGATTATAATGATAATAATCATCTCAGCCACCCACACACAAATTACAATTAGAAAGTTGTTGATAATGAGATTAGGCAAATAACAAAGCCAACATTGTGTCAATAGACATTACAAAAGATAAATCATTATCACTTATTAATAATTTTAAAGTAATTCCATGGCCAACAATAGATTTAATCACATATTTAAATGACTTTACAAAGACGATGCATTTAAGTAATGAAATGAATGAGTGAATATTTCTCTCATATCAAGATTACCTTTTTTCTTAATCTTCGAGATAATTAGTTTTCACTAATTAGCGATCGAAAGCAATTAATTCTACAATGATTTTTTTTTTCTTGATGAAAGGCTCTGTGGTAAACATTCTTATGGATTATTAGATTGTGATGCAGACTAGATAATTGTATGATTAAGATATTGTAATTCTAATTATGCAATGATGATTATAGTTGTGATGATGATGACAATAATAATGATAATGATTACTGATTTTTTTTTTAACCACTATTTTTTAAGTAATGTGAATAGTAGTATTAATATTCATAATCGTAATAGTAATAGTAAGAAGAGTGATACCCCCCCCTCCCCCTTCTCTCTAACAAGTCATTCCCTCACCTCCCCCTTTACCTACCCCCCCCCCCCCCCCCCCCCAAAAGTCAGATCGAGTAGCGTGTAAAGAGAACCTGCTTTGTCTCCTCAGGTGGCGCTATCTTATGTAAACATCGACAATCTTCCCGTCTATCCATCCCATCCCTTATCTCTCCTCCTCCTCCTCCTCCTCCTCCTCCTCCTCCCCCTCCTCCTCCTCCTCCTTCTCTTATCTCCCTCCTTCCTCCTACCCCCTTCCCTCCCTCTCTTCGCACCTACCTCCTACTACCTCCATTCTCCTCCTCCTCCTACCTCTCTCCCCCCACTCACGAGAAACACCGAAGACTTGTTATCTCTACATCTCAGAGATTCGAGGAGGTGGTGGTGGTGGTG
>NW_028234409.1:41418059-41423059 GCF_977035675.1 Penaeus japonicus
CTGGTGGTTTCATCGAGTGTTAAACCCCCACACAGCCAGCCGCACCAAATGGGCCCACATTCATCACCAAGGGATGTTTTTGTATTAACAGAACAGTACTCTCTTGTTTTCCCGTGCTGGCCGAGCCACGATAGGCCGTTGAGGCCCACAGACAGAGCGAAAGAAATTATCATTGAACACAGATAGAACGCACACTGTCGTGAGAGGACGTTGAACGACCTGTAAGATAAGAATAGCCACAAAGTGACTGCGTCTGTTCCGCAATGTGTATGTATTTAGTGGTACAGATCTAGTTTAAAAGAAGTGATCTATATCAACTTTATAAGTTATCCTTGTTAGTACTAATAACATGTTTAAGTGTTCTATATCAACTTTAAATCCTTGTTTAGTGTAATAAACCTGTTTATGTACTTAGTGATAACAGAGATCTAGTTTAAGTGATTATATTAAATTGATAACCCTGTTCAGTATAATAACACGCACTGTACAATTATAAATGTTAAAGGATTATTGTGACAGATTATACCAATGTTGATTGTAACCATGTAACATATTTCAGGTTTGACCACTTTCAATAAACTGGAGTGAGTGCTACACAGCGGTATCAGTCGTCCTTACATTAATTGAACAGCCGCACAGGCTCATGCGGCAACAGTCAAACACAGCAACAGAACAAACGCAAGATACTGAGTGTGAGGATCACGCAGTTCGGTACGCAGCTGTCGCCGGTGGAAATCTACGGAGAATACACACCGGTTTTCGCTCCTGTGAACCAGCGTGGAACAATATAAAACCAAAGGCAAGCAAAAAGGGACGAGATATATTGCAGCTTAGAGAATTCTTACGAAAGGAAGTGGAAAACTTAGGCAGGTCAGCAAAGAGAGTTGGAGGGGCTTCATCCTCAGTGACTTATAAAGTTAATAGTAAAGAAATTCCTAAGGAGAGTCAGAGGCCTTCAGAATCGACTGACAAGGTAAGATAAGAATAGCCACAAAGGACTGCGTCTGTTCCGCAATGTGTATGTATTTAGTGGTACAGATCTAGTTTAAGTGATCTATATCAACTTTATATCCTTGTTAGTATAATAACATGTTGATCGGCCAAAGGAAATGCTTCAATTGCCTGAAATCTGGCCACAGTGCAAGGCAATGCAGAGCACGGCCATGTGATATCAATGGCTGTGGTGGATACCATTCAAGGTTGCTGCATGATACAGAATTTAGAAAGAGTGGGTCAATTGTTCATGTCAATGATGATAAAAACAAGAGGAAACCAATGGAAGTCCCAACAAAAAGGGAAGAAAGACAATGACTAGAAAGGAGGGAACATACAAATAGCATTAAGATGAGTAAAGGAGCAACACCTAGACACATTGCATTACCAATAGGTCCCAGATCATAAGTAAACTCCAAAGACCAAGCTGCCCAAAGGAGGGTAACTGCAATATGCATTGTTAGATTCGGGGAGTACTAGGAGCTTCTGCTCGCGAAAATTGCAAAATACCTAGATCTAGAAGGTGAAATTAATGAAAATAACAGTGCCACACTTTTGGAGAAGACATGTCAAAATGTAGAACAAGTAGAGTTGAGTGTAAGGGGGCTTCTCACAAAAAAGACAAAGACCATATTTCTCTCACAAAGTTATTGTGATGGGGACACCTTCCCACAAGGCTTACTCCAAACCAAAACAGGCTTCACCCGAAGTTTCTTGTTGGCCACATTTAAAGGACCTAATTGGATACAAGAGCGAAACAACACATCTATCCTTTGAACTACTAATAGACTAGATGCTCCTGATGCCATGGTGCCCATGGAAGTCAGGAGAGGAAGAGATGGAGAGACCATTTGCTGTTAGAACAAAGCTGGGATGGACGGTTAAATGGACCCTTACATTCCTCAAAAGGACTTCAAATCTAAGCTTTGGAAACTATAATCGAACGAAACGGTGGACCCATTCATAGAAAATGCAAATTGGGAAAAGTGTAAAACAATTTTGGGATATTGAATCACAAACTGATATAGAACGAAAAAGGGTGGTCGCGTTGAAGATGGACATGTGATAGATCTCTGGAAAAGGGAAGGGTCTAGGGTCGGAGCCCACCACCAGTTGCCGATACCATTTAGGGAACAGGATCCAGGGCTACCAGATAACTGGACTATGGCCCGTCGACGATTAGACTCATTAAAGAGCAGACTTGAAAGGAATGTTGACTTGCATCAAAGATATGTAAAAGAGGTAGAGGATCTCATAAAAAAAGGGTTTGCACCCATTAAGACGACCTCTATTCCCCGTCTCGAATTGTGTGCTGCCACACTGGCTGCACAAGTTGACACAAAGATACGTCGGGAGATGACACTCATTCTGGAAGATTCTGTGTTCTGGTCTGATAGCATGATTGTTCTAATTCTAATATATCTCAAGTACCAGGCAACGCTTTCATACATTTGTAGCGAATCGACTTGGGACAATTCATAGGGCCTCCTCTCCGAACCAGTGGCGTCATGTACGATCAGAAGACAATCCAGCCGATGATGCTACTAGAGGCCTTTCAGCACAAGAGTTGATAAAGGGTGGACGATGGAAATTTGGTCCTTCATTCCTAAGGTATGAGAAGGACTGGCCACCCAAGCCCCCTGGTGTGGTGATAATCTGAACCTCCGATCATGATCCCGAGAATACGTAAGCATGACCCCTTTGCTAGGCAACAACTGTGGAAGATCAAAACCCAACAGATAAACTGCTCGAACATTACTCATCATGGTATGAGTTACAGCGTGCGGTAGCGTGGTTCCGCAGATTTTTGTGAAGTGGAACAAGGAAGGGACGTTATCCTCAACCTCAACGCTTTCAGTTACAGAAATTCCATGATACAAGAGACTCCATACTAGCATACATACAAATTAGCAGTTTACAAGGATGGAAACGATGTTCATTACGCAGAGGAGGAAATTTGAAAAAGGAGAACCAAACTCTACCGGCTTGAACCTGAGCTTGACAAAACATGGGTTAATGAGGGGGGGCAGAAGAATTCATCTTGGTGAATCAAGAGAACGGTGTAGACCAGTAAATCCTGCCCAAGGACCACCATGTAACGAAACTGATTGTAAGGGATGCCCCATATATTCTTAGCTGCACACTCAGGTAGGAGCACACACTTTCTATCATTCGTAGTAAACTACTGGATTTATAGCATGTAGACCATTTAATAGATAAGGTCCTTAAGGAGTGGTTTTTGTTTGCCGCAAGGTTAAACAGCAAACCCTGCCACTCAACGACAGGGCGATTTACCGGATTGAAAGAGTCCTACCAGGAGGACCACCGATTCATTCATACTGGGGTAGACTGTTTTGGGAACCTTTCCCTGTGTCATATATGCGTCGTACAATGAAGAGATATGGTTGCAATCTTCACTTGCCTTAGCTCGAGAGCAGTCCACATCGAAACCCTCCAAGCATTGGATGCAGATGCATTTCTTAATGCAATTCGTTAGATTCAACAGCGACGGGAGAGGTACACCAGAGAAGATGTTTTTCAGACAGGGAACAATTTCATCCGGAGCCCAACGGATCTACAGATTGCTCTACAGAAACTGGAATGGAAAATGTGGAAGGTTGGACAAGGCACTCAAGAAAAAGGGTGTTGAGTGGATATTCCACCCACCTATGGCATCACCATATGGGTGGAGTATTGGGATGAGGCAGATTCGATCCAGTAAGGAAGGTGCTTTTGTCGATTATTGGTCTACAGAGGAGTCGATGATTGACAGACCTACAAACTTTATTCTGTGAAGTGAAGCTAACCCTAAACAACAGACCACCTCACTGCTGTTCGAGGGAATATTAACGATCTTGAAGCTTTAACACCAAACCATATCTTACGTTTGCATTCTGGGGATGGTTTAGACCTGGGAAGCATGCCAAGTAATGAGGCTTTCCGTCTGAGGCGAAGGTGGATCCACGCCCACCACGCCATCCTAGCTGACCGATTTTGGAAACGATGGAGTGAGGAGTACTTACACTCACTCCGAATGCGCAGAGGTAACATTAAACCATCTAGAAATGACCTTAATGGCAGTTGGAGAACTGGTCCTATAATAGAACCATTGGTACCCAGAACCAGTGGAAACTAGGGCGAGTTGTGGCAGTTATCCCGGGTTCAGATGGGCTTGTTAGAAAGGTCCAGGTCCGCACTGCATCAGGGTTTCTGACGCGACCTATCGTGAACTCCCCTCCCCTCTCTGTGTCGCTTAGAAGGAGATTAGATTTACATGCATAAGGAATACTGTTCTTCCATTTGTCATTGTCATTGCCACCGTGCTCTGTTGATAGCCCATTCTCGCCAGTGTTGGGCTCAGTTCGCCCAAAGCCGGGGAGTGTTAACGCCGATGGCGGCATTAAAGGACGTAAGTAGAGATAGATATAGATAAACGACGTAAATAGAGATAGAATAGAGAAAAGAACGAAAAGAGATGACACCACTCCATACAGAGCCTATAGCCGCTCACATGGCCTCGACGGACAAACATATTAATGCTCTCCAGATGGGTCGTCAGACAAATCTTGCTTCGCTGTACTCGAACCCATTCCAGCTGAAGTGTTGACTCGCATCGAAAGCTGGTGTCATCGAGTGACCCCACACAGCCAGCCGCACCAAATGGCCCACATTCATCACCAAGGATGTTTTTGTATTACAGACAGTACTCTCTTGTTTTCCCGTGCTGCCCCCCCCCCCCACCCCCCAGCGCCGGGGGCGGTGTGGGCGAGTGGGCGTCGGGGCGCGGCGGTACCCACGGCGGCGGGTTCTTATTTTTTTTTTTTTTGTTCTTGTTCTTGTTGTTTCTTTGTTTGCTATATTTGTTTTTTTTCGTGTTTTTGTTTTGTTTTTTTTGTTTTTTATTTTTTCTTGTTGCTCATTGTTTTTTTTTGTTTTGTTTTGCTTTTTTCTGTTTGTTTGTGCTGACAAAGCCACGATAGGCCGTGAAGGACCACAGACAGAGCGAC
>NW_028234409.1:41433059-41438059 GCF_977035675.1 Penaeus japonicus
AGAGGAAGTACCTTTTTGCATTCCACAGGAGGTTTTGGAATAGTTGAGGTAATTAAGATCATTAACAACATTATTTGGAATTCAGAAGGCAAATAGCTCAGCACAGACACACACAGATGGATAAATAGATAGAGATAGATAGAGAGATAAAGAGAGAGAGAGAGAGAGAGAGAGAGAGAGAGAGAGAGAGAGAGAGAGAGAGAGAGAGAGAGAGAGAGAGAGAGAGAGAGAGAGAGAGAGAGAGAGAGAGAGAGAGAGAGAAGAGAAGAGAGAGAGAGAGAGAAGAGAAGAAAAGAGAAAAGAAGAGAGAGAGAGAGAGAGAAGAGAAGAGAAAAGAAGAGAGAGAGAGAGAGAGAGAGAGAGCCTTACTAGTTACAAATCAACCAACGGAAGATAGAAAGAAAGAAAAGGACAACAGAATCACATCCCTCTCTCATATAGTAACCTACTTTTGCCTCACACTAATCAAATCACTTATTCAACTTGAGATTTAAAAAATATATCCAAATGAATACAATCTGAAAGCGAAATGTGAAAGTAAGCCAATGCAACAAGGAAAACGAATACACAAAAGGTTAATTTGGAAAGCTCACATTAACATATAAATGTATAACGATGCAAATGCAAATGTATGAACAATTGTAATTACTTTGGAGTGTAGAGCGCTTTCATATTACATCCCGTTCGCTTCAGCTTAAAAAAGGAGAATATTGTTTTACCGTTTGAAAAATTCCTACATGGAAATACTACAAGGGTATTAATCTATGCATGACTTTGTAGATGGGGGAAACAAATTAGATTGATTAAAGTAATATCTATCTTATTTTTCGATATATTGATGTTTTATCTATTTCTTTTTCTTCAATCTGTTTCATTTTGAATAACTGTTTTATTTATCTATATTTTTCAATCTGTATTATTCTAAATAACTGTTTTATTTAATCATTTTTAGATTTCTCTTTTTAGTTCTATGTTTTATTTTCATATTGATTTTTTTAATGGATTATTCACAATCATCATTTTTCTCTGCGATGTTTCATTATTCGTCGTCCTTTGCAACTTATTATCATCATTCTTTGCATCATTTTATTATCATATCACCATTTGACTTACAACATACTACGAGTGTTGTACCATTAAATGCATAATTCCTTTCTCTTTTTATCTTCTTCATTTCTTCTTCCTCTCTCCTTCTCCTTTATCCTCAATGTCTTTTCCACACTTTTTTTCCATCTCTTTCCATCATTACACAATGGATTTTCATGCTGGTCATTTTTTTCTTCCCTTTTCCCTCCTATATACACGTTCTACGACTCACCCCCCCCAACCCCTATCCCTACCCCACTCACCCCCCCCCGTTCCAGTACCCCTCTCCCTCACATATGTTCTACGATAACGGCCAGCCTTCCTACGCAAGAATTTTTTAGCGGTTGTCATCGCCCTCTTTCTTCCATATCCTCCTCCCCCCTCTCTTTCTCTCTTTCTTTTCCCTTCTCTTTATTTTCTCTTCCTTTCACCTTACTCCTTCTCTCTCGTGACTCTTTCTTTCTCCTTTCCTATCCTTTTCTCCCTCCCCCTCTCATGGTGTTTTTTTTTTTTTTTTCATTCTTGTCTTTCCTTTTTTCTTTATTACTCTTATAATGCCATCATCATACCCATCTTATTATCTAATATCTATGTCCATACAAAGCTTGTCCACGCCTGTGTAGTTAGCTCGGGTAACTTTAGATTACTAGCAAGATCGGTAAAACTAGGAAGTAAATGTAAACTAAGGAATATAAGGAGGAATATAAAGAGAGGATAAGGACACTAAACTTCAAGGTGCCAACAAGTTGAAGATACAGGGAGATATGAAATTATTTCATCTAAGCTGATGTTTTTATAGAATACAATAATATTGTACCCTATGATCTTTATGGGATTATCATGATAGACGGTACTATTATGACCATGTATCAAAGCTTCCGCAAAACTATGAACTTAGCAAGGGTGGTAGATAAAGACTAAAAAGATTTATTATTGCTTAAGATTATTGTTAGTTTTTTTCTTCTTTGTTGTTGACCATATGATGTATTTAATGTGTTCAGAATAGATTTTTTTAAATACTTTTTACCCGAAATATTGTTGTATTTTTACCTCTTCTTCGCTACTGAATAGGTGACAGTTCTCCTTTCCTTCTTATCATTGATATCATTATCATGAATTATTACCATGCTCTATTTTTTTTTTTTTTTTTTTTTTTTTTGTTGTAAGAAATGATTATTTTTGCGGGCGTTTTTGACCTCCCCCCCTTTCCGTTGATTTTCCTTCCCTTCTTATCTCTTCTCCCCTTCGCCTCCCTCTATTCTTTCCTCATCCCCTTTTCCTGCACCCGCTCTAGTTTCCTTCACCCTCCCCCTTCTTATTTCCCTGCCTTCCACCTTTCCTTTTCCTTCCTCCTCCCTTTTTCTCTTCCTCATCCCTTCTTCCCTTTTCCCTCCCCCTCCCCCTTCTTCCCATTCTCTTCTCTTCCCCTCCCCTTTCCCCCATCCCTCTCTCACCCCTACCCACCTTTCCCTTCCCCATACCCTCTGGCTCTTTTCCCTCACTCATCCCACATCCCCATCCCTACCCCCATCCCCCATCCCTACCCCTACCCTTCTCAGCATCCCCAAAGATAACGATTAATTCGATATCTCCCCAATATCAGTCTATCGGACGATCGCTCTTCGTAGGGTGTCCTCTCTCGCAAGCTCATCTCTTAAGGCAACTTTCTCCCGCACTCTGCTGCATCTTTAAGGATTTATGGCCATGATGCCACGCCTTATAAAAGCTCCTCATCTCCCTGGCAATGATTTATGCTTTAGAAATCCCCGAGCAATATGCAACAGCATGCACCGGGGCTATCGGTTGAACAAAGTGAAAATTGAGAAAGGCATATTTTTTTCGATTTTTTTTTCTTCTATCAAATTAGGAAATTTGGGTGTTTTTTGTTTTTTTATCTGTTTTTTTTCTTCAGTATTATGATTAAAAGCAAGTGAGAGTGAATGATGAATATATATCTAGGTGTGTGTTGATTGGTACACACTTAGGTAGACACACACAAACACACACACACAAATACACACACACACACAAACACACACACATATATACATTCACATATTCATATATGTATATAAATATATATACATATATACAAATGTCAGAAAAAAACACTATTCACAAAAGGAGGTGGGGGCGAAGGGGAGAAGAGAAAAGAAGAAAGGGGGGGGGGGGGGCGGAACGTCCGCAAAAAGCAACCCAATCAATGCCATTACTTTCCAAACAAATGGTAATGAAAACAATGATAAGAAAGAAAAAGGAACTGTTACCTATTCAGTAACCAGGAAGAGGGAAAATATGGCAATATTTCGGGTAAAAAGTAAAACAAACAAAGACAGAAAGAAAGAAAGAAAGAAAGAAATATATATACATACATTCATACATACATATATACATATATATATATATATATATATATATTATATATATATATATATATATATATATATATATATATATATGCATGTACATATATGTATGTATATATATATATATCCATATATATATATATATCTATATATATATATATATATATATATATATATATATATATATATATATATGCGTGTATATATATGTGAACGAGCATGTGTACCTAGGGCAACTCATCCAGACGAGTACATCCTGCGAAAGCCGAAATAAAACGGCGAATCAGGCTAGGTTGGAGTGCCTTCGGTACACATAGTGATATATTACAAGCTCGTCTGCCACTATGTCTAAAGAGAATAAGATTTTCGACCAATGTGTCCTCCCCGTCATGATATATGGGTCAGAAACATGAACTACGACCATGGCACTCGAGAGGAAATTAGTAAGTGCTCAAAGAGGAATGGAAAGGCTTATGCAAGGAGTTAGCTTAAGAGACAAGAAAAGAGCCACATGGATCAGGCAACAAACAAAAGTATAGGATATACTCAAGAGCATTAAGAAGAAAAAGTGGCAGTGGGCTGGACATATATATCGGAGACAGGACAACAGGTAGACATAGAAAACAACAGTATGGGAAATACACGACACAATAAGACCAAGGGCAAGACCAATGACTAGATGGCGGGATGAAACAGCGAATTTCGCAGGAGTAAACTGGAATCAGAGGACACAAGACCGGAATGACTGGACAACATTGAGAGAGGCCTACGTCCTGTAGTGGAATGATACAGGCTGATGATGATGGATATATATATATATATATATATATATATATATATATATATATATATATATATATATATGAATATATATATTTATTTATATATATATATGAATATATATATTTATTTATATATATATATGAATATATATATTTATTTATATATATATATATGTAATTATGTATATATATATACTTATATATATATCTATACATATATATATATAAATATATATATATATATATATATATAATATATATATATATATATATATATATATATATATGCATATATATGCATATACATATATACATGTATCTGTATATGTATACATATATGCATATATATGTATATATATAGACATATATGTACATATACATATGTATATATATATATATATATATGTATATATATATATATATATATATATATATATAAATCACAAAAATAACACAGTAACGTGCACATAACAAAATTAATAACACTGCCACTAAAAGAAAGGAAAAAACTTTCGAACTTTTTCATGAAAGTTCCTCTTCAGGCGAAAGCAATCCAAAAAATGAATAGAGGAAGTAAATTTAGAGAAAGAATATATATAGATCATTCCTATATTCATATTCTTGTCTAAATTTACTTCTCTATTCATTTTTTGGATTGCTTTCCCCTGAGAGGGACTTTCATGAAAAAGTTTCTCGAAAACTGTCGCAAGTTTTTCCCTTTCTTTTAGTGGCAGTGTTATTAATATATATATATATATATATATAT
>NW_028234409.1:41454034-41456534 GCF_977035675.1 Penaeus japonicus
AGATATTTTTTTAAATATTTTATCTATATATATATATATATATATATATATATATAAATATATATATGTATATATGCATGTATTATATTTATCTATACATACATACATACATTACATACATATATATATATATATATATATATATATATAAATATATATCTATATATATATTTATATATATATATATATATATATATTATATAACACACACCACACACCACATTTATTTATCTATTTGTATGAGCATACATATATATATATATTTTTATATATATATATATATATATATATATATAATAGATATATATTTATATATATTTATATATATATTTAATACATATTTATATATATATATATACATATATATATTTGTAAATATATATATATATAATATTTATATATATATATAATAATTTTATATATAATATATATATATATATAATATACTATATATATATTATATATCTATATGTGAATATCTGTGTTTAATATACACACATATATACAAAATACATAACAAAACACACACACACACTCACACAAATCAAATCTCTCTCTCTTCTCTCTATATATATATATTAATACTATATTTATACAATGATATGTTATACATACTCACATACAGAAATACACACACCCACACACCACACACCCACACACCCACACACAACACCACCACCACACAGACATAAACACACACACAAACACATACAAAACACACACACACACACACAAACACACACACAAATATATATATATATATCTATATATATATATATATATATATAATATAAATCTATGTATTATATATGTATATGTATATATATATAATATAATATATATAAACCTCCCACCCCACCAAATATATATATATATATATATATATACATATATACAGAAACATATAACTTGCCTGCTACAAATACTGCTACTTCATAAAACTTTCTCACTGAAACCTCTATTTTGAACCGTGAAATCCTTTCCTTTACTCTTGAAGTCACTCGCATCGTTCGGCCCGCGAAACTGATTATTTTAAAAAAGATATATATATGAATGTGACTGTTACGAGTTACACTCATAAGAAGACACGAAAGCAATTCGTGTTGATAAAGTATATGTCAGAAATAGAGAAAGGGAAAAACGTCAATTTACAAGTCTACAGGAAGACAAAAAATGCGAAATTTTATATACCTGGAAGGTTAGTCTATGTAGGATGTGAGAATGGTATGGTTTCGAGGATTCGGGATATAAGGAATTTTGTTAAAGAAAGGAGAACATGGAAAAATGGAAGTAAATTTTATTTGTGAAGGGATTAACAAGAGTACGAGGAGCTCGCTCTGGGTGTACTTATTGTTATGTAGATTTTTATTGTTTTTTTCATGTGCATGTGCGATACTGTTCGTATGAACTTCATGAGTATATGTGTATTGGTCATATTCCTTTTCATGTATGTGTACAGTAAAATGTAAATCTTTCAAGTGTATGGTATAACTGGCTTCCCATGTCTACGCTGATGTCGTGATGTCGTTTTTCTATATGCATAGATGCGTAATTTACCTTTTATTTCTTTATGTAAATATACATTGATTCGTATTGTGTTAATATATATTCCCTATGTGTATTCTATACTATTTTACTTATCTCCATGTGTATACTGTCTTAAATACACTGTAGTATTTATTTTTTTAGTTTTATTTCCTCTAATGATTAAGTAAATTATCTTTAAAAAAATTTCATTAAAGTGTAGCGTATGCTTTCATTTTTTTTTTTTTTTTTATTTGTATAACGTTATTGTCAAATCTCTTTTTAAACATATATGTACGCTACTATATATTTATTTCCAAATTTAGTATGGGACATCGCATTTTTTCATGTGTCTATATATACTGATGTACTTTAGTAACGTGTTACACAAAGGCTAGTGTCACAGTTCCTTCCGCCAAGTTATGTTATGTATAGTTAAAGCATTTTCTTTTTATGTGTATGCATACTGTATTTTTAAGCGTAGTCTGTATAATTGTGCATTTTTGAAAGTGTGTATATTTTATATTTTCAGCCCCCATACTACGTGTACGACCGCATGATGTATCCAAATCGTGACGCACATAGAAAGAACAAAAAGAAAGGAATAGCGGCAATGATGATCTTTTTTCTTTCTAAAGCAAAAACTTCCACAAATGAAACATGGGCGCTGAAGAGTCGCGAAAGTAGACGACGCGTCACGCTTCTTTAGGGTTAAAAGTTGAGTACGTGCATTTGTCCTCCTAAAGGGATCTCATTCTACCATGAGGCAGACTTTGTAGTTGATGTCATGTCATTTTTTAAAACGGCTCCAATTCCGCCCGTCAGATGTAAATTTAATATCTCAGTGGAATACGTTCCTAATATAGTATATTCATAAAGCAGAGTACTGATAAGTGTCAGGTGGATTGTTTGCTAGGGGGATTGGATGTGTGTTATTACATATGACGGAAAAATTTCTAAAAAGTAATTAAATTAA
>NW_028234409.1:41461534-41464034 GCF_977035675.1 Penaeus japonicus
TTCATAGGATCATCAAGTGCATGACATCATGTAAAATGTTCATAATTCCAAGCTCAAGTTGAGGAAAACTAATATCTTTGATATTCTTTTAGGGTAAAGTATTATCATTATTATCATCATTATTACCATCACCACAACCATTACTGATATCAAATTATTGTTATTATCAATATTATTGTTATCATTATTATTATAATTTTCATTGTTATTTGAATTATCATTATTATCATTATCATAATAATCATAATTGTTATTGTTATTATCATCATTATAATTATTACTGTTATCTATATCATCAACTTAACTATCATCATCATAGTCATTATCATCATTATCTTTGTTATCGCTATCATCGTTATTGTTACTATAATTCTTATTAAAAGTATTATTGCCTTCATCCTTATTGATATTATCAACATCATTATCATTATCGTCATCATCATTTCTCTTTTTCTCTTCTTTCACATAATTATTTGCTGTCCTTTCTCTTCAAATGTATAATATTTGTATAATAATCACCAGAATATCCAACGCATTAACTTTGCCAATCCATGACCACGTCGATAAAGGAAATTAAATGCGATATTTACATCAGTATTCAGTCAGTCATGTAGCGCGGTACATTTCACTGTTTTATTGGCAATTCAGTTCATAAACAACAGATGTAATGACTTTACTATCAAAAACAAATAAGCGTATGACTACACTATGCATCTTGTTAAATTATAGACAGGCTGTGATTGCATTATCGATGGTACAATAAAGTCCAACTATGCATGGATACGAACACTTCACAGTGATATGTATATTTGCAACGTGGATATGTATACGCACATACGGACATGCGCACACACACACACACACATATGTATGTGTATATGTGCGTATATATACATGAATACATATATATATATATATATATATATATATATATATATATATATATATATATATATATATATGTATATGTATATATAAACTAGTTATTTGTAAAACTGTACTATAAGTGAATAGTGACTTTATACGATATGTTATACGATATCTGATAGCAATACTCACCAAGGGAATCCCCCCTATATACTGAAAGGTATTAAAAGGGATAGCGTAAACACCTGGAGGAGTATCAACAGTCGCCAGGTAGCGCAGTGGTCAGCGTGCTAGCCTCACATCCTCGTGGTCGGCAGATCGAGCTACGTCTAAGTTTCCACTGTCACCTGGCGGCCACTGCCGTGCCCGAGCATCACGGTGGGTAAGGGCCAAGTTCAGATCAAGTCAACACTCTCTCACGAGTCAGCACACGCTGACACAGGCGGGCTCTCCTCGGTGCATATAAGCCCGGCGAAACATCTGCTTCGCAAATCTATCTTATTCTTAACCTTAAGTATCAAGAGCACCGTTGGCCGTAACGTACTTCACTAAAGATTTATGCAACGTGTTGGATCAAGGAAAATCGAGTTCGATATTTGCTTTTTAAAAAAGATAAGTGGCCTTTTATCCTCGATCACGGGATTATATGGTATAAGCAGCGAGTTACTGGATCAATCCCTTTGAGCGATCAGATTCTATGAATAGGATTTCGTTCTCGCAATTGAGTGGGCCAATTTAACCTAGTTTGCTGAAAGATTAAACCATGATACCGGGTTCCCGATCAATAAATTTCTCATCACATGTTAGCAGCTCTAAAAAAAAAAAAACACTGACTAAGCAACCGATTTATGTTGGCTAAATGAAATGATTAGAAAGAGAAAGAAAGGGAAGATGATTAGCGCTTCAAGTTGGTTTACGCTAAGCTGAAATTTTTAGAGAGCCTTTGATATTTTGCAAAAGAACGCTGAGAAAAGGTGATTTCCCTGAATTTTCCCATTCCGCTTTGACCGAGGAAGATAATACCAAGCAAAACACCGATGACATCCGTTCCAAATCGATCCTGAAGGAAAGAAGGATGTCAGAAGAGGAATTGGTTGAAACATCTAAATATATAAGCAAGCAAGGACCGGGCCCAAACATATCATCTTCAAGGCACCGTCAGTCTGTAGAACTTACCGTCGAAAATAGATATTTTATTTGCGACGCGTAAACTAATGGGTTCAATGAAACAATTAACCGGAAATGGATTTTCCAAGTTGCAGAAACTTTTCGTTCTAGGCAGTCTAGCACATCATCAAATGGAACATTTTTACAAAAGAAATCCCTATTCAAACTAATTACTCTCATAGCTGAAGTCGGCAAATGCCTGACGCTTAAAATGAATTTCTAATAATAATAACAAATTACCAGAGAGTTGAGTCAAAGGGCGGAAAATGTTTTTTGAGGGGAATACTCTCATGATATTTCTTCTCTAGGAAGAACCATAGAAATATGGAATGGAGGGATTTTCATTGTTGAAAAGAATTGCAACGGTAAAATGTCCCGGTCCCAAACTACAACGAAATTACTAAAAATACCACCACTACCATGTACTACTACGCTCACCACTATTGCTATTAATACAACTATTATA
>NW_028234409.1:41534034-41539034 GCF_977035675.1 Penaeus japonicus
ATAGAACAATAAGGATAATGATAACAAATATGATAATAATGACGATGATATCAACAATGATATAATAGTAACAATAATGATGCATATGCTAATAATAATCATGATAATGGTAAAGAAAAGAGGAACAACAAAAGTATCAGCGACAGCAGCAACAAAGAGAGAAAAAAATGGAAACACAAATGAGATGACCAGAATAGGAGATAATGTTGCCACGGAAAGTTCGTCATTATTTCTGCGGATTGCTCGCGTCATATTGTAAGAGACAGAGAGAGAGAGAGAGAAGGAGAGAGAGAGAGAGAGAGAGAGAGAGAGAGAGAGAGAGAGAGAGAGAGAGAGAGAGAGAGAGAGAGAGAGAGAGAGGGAGAGAGAGAGAGAGAGAGAGAGAGAGAGAGAAAGAGAGAGAGAGAGAAGGAGACGGGGAGAGAAAGTAGAGAGAGAGAGATAGATGGACGTATTTTAGATTAATCACTGTATTTGGCGTTTTTGTTTTAATCTCCTTAGGTTTGCATTTCCTGACACCCGCAGAAAAAGACATTAACTAACACTCATGTCCACATATAAATGCACAGTTACGCTTATGCATACATACCCGACCACACACATTCACACACACACACACAGACACACACACACACAAACAAACAATAGCACACATGATAACACAAACACACACAAACACACGAATCCAAATCCATAAACACAGCTGCATAATAATAAAAAAAAATCAAATCAAAGCTACTCGCCATACTACTACCTTCATTGCAAATCCAACAAGCGAACAATCTTGCAACTTAAATAACATCACATAATCCTTCCAATTTCTCTCGGCAAACTCGCCATAGACATTTATGAGAGTTTGTTAAAGTTAGTTAACGAGACTAATACTAACAAATATAAATAAATAAATAAATAAACAAATAAAAATCAGGGAAAAAAGGATGAATAACTGATTCATAACTAACTCACCTATGAGTCCATAACCGGAAATTTTACCCACGCTTGATCTGTCAGACGTCGAAAAAGTGAACTTTTTATGGGTCTTTGAACAATATATTTTTATTGTGTTTGAGAATGTCAGGGTAGGATTTTTTAATCGTTTCTTTTCGTGTGAAAGCAAGTTTGCAAAATGTCTTTATATATTTCTTTATTTCCCTATCTTTTAACAATATTTTCTTTATTTATCTCTTTTTCTTCTTTCTTTCTTTCGCCTTTTTCTCTCTTTCTTTTTCTCTTTTCCTTTTTCCTACTTTTGAATATCTAAAATGTAAGAGAAGGAGAATGCAAAAATTATGAAGAGGAAGGAGGAAAAGAGAGTGGAGGAGAATGGGTGATGAAGAGAAGGGGAAGGGGGGAAGAAATGGGGAAAAAGGGGGAGGGGTAGAGGGGAAGGAAGAGTAGAAAGGGGAGAGGAAAGGGAAATAGGAGATGGAAGGACAGAAGACGAGGAGGGGGTCGGGGAACGTGAGAATAAAAGGGATAGGGAGGATAAAAGAAGGAGGAAGAAGATAAGGAAAGTGAGAAGAAAAGAAAGGAAGAGGAAGAAGAGAGAAGGAGTGAAAGGGTGGGGAATTGTGGGGGGGGGGGGGATTTATTCGACAGGGATTTATTTGATGTTACGTCTAGATTTCCAGACTGTTGAACAGCTGATGTTGTTGGGTAGATTCTATCGACTGGAGGATTGTTATAAGAGATTTTTTTTTTTTTTCATTTTTGATCTAATATTTCAGTCTTTTTATTTCTCTCTCTCTCTCTCACTCTCTCACTCACTCACTCTCTCTCTTTTTCATTTTCTCTATTTCTCTGTTTTACTTTTAACAAACTAGTTAAAAAGAAAGGATGAGAGAGAGAGAGAGAGAGAGAGAGAGATTGAAAGAGAAGGATAGAGAGAGAAAGAGAGAGAAAGCCATTATGCTCTTAACTTAGGAATGTGTGGGTAATCTTCCTCAACATATGCCTACACTACTTTAACCTTACCATTAATCAAGAAGGTCGCGGCGATAAGTGTTTCTGTTGAGCACGTAACGCACTCTTTTCGGAAGGAGGGGTGGGAGAGAGGGAGAAAGGGAGAGGGGTGGGAGAGAGGGAGAAAGGGAGAGGGGGTGGGAGAGAGGGAGAAAGGGAGAGGGGTGGGAGAGAGGGAGAAAGGGAGAGGGGGTGGGAGAGAGGGAGAAAGGGAGAGGGGGTGGGAGAGAGGGAGAAAGGGAGAGGGGTGGGAGAGAGGGAGAAAGGGAGAGGGGGTGGGAGAGAGGGAGAAAGGGAGAGGGGGTGGGAGAGAGGGAGAAAGGGAGAGGGGGTGGGAGAGAGGGAGAAAGGGAGGGGGAGAGGGGGGGGAGAGTGGGGGCAAGGGAGAGGGGGGGGGAGAAAGGGAGAGTAAAGGGTGGAGAAGGAGAGGGGGAGGGGGGGGGGGAGAGTGGGAGAAAGGGAGAGGGGGTGGGAGAGAGGGAGAAAGGGAGAGGGGGTGGGAGAGTGGGAGAAAGGGAGAGGGGGTGGGAGAGTGGGAGAAAGGGAGAGGGGTGGGAGAAAGGGAGAGGGGGGGGAGGGAGGGAGAAAGGGGGAGGGGGGGGGGAGAGGGAGAAAGGGAGAGGGGTGGGGGAGAGGGAGAAAAGGAGAGGGGTGGGAGAGTGAGAGAAAGGGTGAGGGGGTGGGAGAGGGAGAAAGGGGGAGGGGGGGATGATGGTGAGAAAGGGAGAGGGGGTGGTGAGAGTTGGAGAAAGGAAGTGGAGAGAGAAGGGGTGGGAGAGAGGGAGAAAGGAGAGGGGGTGGGGATGAGTGGGAGAAAGGGAGAGGGGGTGGGAGAAATGAAGGGGTGGGAGAAAGGGAGATGGGGTGGGAGAGAGAAAAGGGAGAGGGGTGGGGGTGGGAGAAATGTGAGGGAGAAGGGAGAGGGAAGTGAGGAGAGAGGGAGAAAAGGGAGAGGGAGGTGGGGTGAGTTGGGAGAAAGGGGAGAGGGGGGTGGGAGTAAGTGAAAGGGAAGAAAGGAAGAAATGGAGAGGGAATTTGTATGGAGAAAGGGAGAGGGAAGTTTGTGGGATGAGAGGGTGACTTTAGTTTTTTTTTATTCTTATTTTCTCCTTTTCTTCATTTTTTTTCTTTCTTTCACACTTGCCTATTTTTTACTTCCTTTATTTCTCCCTTTCATCTTTATATCTTCTCTTTTTTATACCATCTTCCATCTCCTCTTTTATATTATATTTTTTTATACCCCCCCCCCCATCTTTTTTTTCTTTCCTGGGTTGAGGGGGTGGTTGATGGGGAGAAAGGAAGAGGAAGGGTGGGGGAGCGGGAGAATAGAGGGGGGTACCCTCGAGAAGAAGAGTTAGAAGAGAAAAAAAGGGTGAGGGAGAAAATGGGAGAGAGGAAGAGAAAAGGGAGGGTGGTCAAAGAGGAAAAAGAGAGGGGGAAGAGGGGAGGAAGTGAATAGTAAAGAGGTTGAAGAGGAGGAGAAGATGAGAATGTTAGTGGACCTGAGGAGGGATGAGGGGAAGCAGAAGAAGAAGGCAGGAGGGAGAACAGGGAGAGAGAAGTAGTAAGAATAGATGAGTAATGGACCTAGGGAGAATGAGTAGCAATACCGAGGAGTTACAAATGGTGGGGGGTTGAGGGGGGAAAGACGTGGTAGAGGAAAGAAGAGGGTTGACGAGAAAAAGAGACGGGGAAGAAAAAGGGTTAGAGGAGGGAAGAGAAAGAGGAAGATGAGAGGAGAGGAGAGAGAAAGAGGGGAAGGAAATGGAAAGAATAAAGAACAAAATGGGAGGAGGAAAATAAAATAATCAAGGAAGAAGATAATGAAGTGAAGGGCAGAGAAGAGCAAGATAAGAATGAAAAAGAGTAGAGGACAAAAAGGACGAGACACACACAAAAAAAAAAAAAAAATACAGATAAAAAAAAAAAAAAAAAAAGCCTTTATAAAAAAAAAAAAAAAAAATATATATATATATATATATATATATATATATAATTATATACTTTATATATATATGTATTTATATTATATATATATATATAAATATATATATATATATATATATATATATATATATATATATATATGTATATGATTGAAACGAATGTTGATTTGACGGAAAACAAATAACATATATCTTAAAATAGCTCAAAACTGAACGTGAAGGAAAAACGGCATGTGAACACGAAGAAAGAAAAAAGAAAATTACAAAGGACAATGCAGAATAGAAACAACACGTGAAAAGGAATCAGTCATCAAAGGGGGGCCTCTGGCAACGGATGAGAAGAATAGAAAGAGAGGAGAGAGAGAGATGAGAGAAAGAGAGAGAGGGATGAGAGAGGAGCCTCTCAAAGAGAGAGAGAGTGAAGAGAGAGAGAGATGGAGGTGTGAGAGAGAGAGAGAGAGAGAGAGAGAGACGGTGAGGAGAGAAGATAGAGAGAGAGAATGAGAGAGAGAGAGGGGGGTGGGAGGGGAGGGGAGAAAGAGAGAGAGAGAGAGCGAGAGAGGGGGGGGGGAGTGAGAGGAGGGGGGGGTGAGGGAGAGTAAGGAGAGTAAAAAAAGGACGAAGAAAGAAAGAAGAGAGGAGAGAGAGAGAGAGAGAGAAGAGAGAGAGAAGAAGATGGAGATGAGAGAGAGAGAGAGAGAGAGAGAGAGAGGGGAGAGAGAGAGAGAGAGAGAGAGAGAGAGAGAGAGAGAGAGAGAGAGAGGGAGAGAGGGAGAGGGAGAGAGAGAGAGAGAGAGAGGGAGAGAGGGAGAGGGAGAGAGAGAGAGAGACAGAGAGAAACGACAAGAAAGACATCAGAGAATTAGATACAGAGAAAAAAGAGAGGAGAGAGAGAGAATAAGAGAGAGGTAAATAAACAGATAGATACAAAAAAAGGAGAAAAGAGAGAAAAAGATCAGCGAGACATTACGATGAGATAATGAGAGAGGGGAAAAGGATAAGAGAGAGGGGGGGGGGGCATAGGATCGCCCCCTTTTTTTTAAACCTTAAGCAACGAAGTCTCCGAGGGGAAGGAAGAGAGAGATAAGGATA
>NW_028234409.1:41616534-41621534 GCF_977035675.1 Penaeus japonicus
AGCGAGGGATTATGACACCAAAAGTGTGTATGGGATGTGGGTGGCAGAGAGGGAGGGCGGGGAGGTGGAGGGACGAGGTTATAAAGTAGGGGGGGGGGGTTCTTGTATCGACTGCTACATCTGTGTTTCACTCGCGTTGGTTTCTGTGCTAAGAAAATAAAAAAAGGATAGATAATGCAATCAAGAAAGGGGGGAAAGAAAACGATCGTGAATAAATGTCAACGATATAAACTAGTAAGTGGTCTGTATGTAACTGAATGTGGGTCTAGATATTAATATGGATATAGATAGATATATAAATAGATAAATGCCAAGGCGGCCCGACGAGAGAGAGAGAGAGAGAGAGAGAGAGAGAGAGACAGAGAGAGAGAGAGAGAGAGAGAGAGAGAGAGAGAGAGAGAGAGAGAGAGAGAGAGAGAGAGAGAGAGAGAGAGAGAGAGAGAGAGAGGCAGATAGACAGAGAGACAGACAGAAAAACTAAAAAACTTGAAGAGAGAAAGAGATGCAGGCAAACATACAAAACCAACAAGACAATAAAGTAAACTCGACCACAGTAACAAACAAAACAAGATTAATAAAAAAGGTCAAAGGGAAAGTCCAAAGAAATTCCCCTTCAGTTCCCCAAATGATGGAAATCCGTCACAGAGGTCATATAGTACTTTATGTCACCTTCGCTTGTTAGTGTAATGACGTCACAGTCTCGGGGCAAAAATGGGGTGTAGGGTGTGGGGGGAGAGACGGAGGAGTAGGGGGGGAGGGGAGACGGAGAGGCAAGGAGGGCAGACGGAGGGGTTGGTGGGGGGAGGTGAAGGAGTGGGTGGAGGGGGAGAGAAGAGAATTTGAAGAGGTTGTAGCGCCGGGCTCTCCTCTTCCTCAAATGGGCTATGATCGCTTTTAGGGGAGAAATGGGGGGGGGGGGGGTAGATGAGACAGAGAGAGGACGCGTGGAGGAGGAAAGAGAGCGAAGAAGAGGGAGAGTGGGTGGAAGAGCGTCAGGGAGGGGAGAGAGAGGGAATAAGAGAGAGAGAGAGGGAGAGAAAGAAAAAGAGAGAGAGATGGAGGGGTGCTGCCAGATAGACAGAGAGAGAGAGAGAGAGAGAGAGAGAGAGAGAGAGAGAGAGAGAGAGAGAGAGAGAGAGAGAGAGAGAGAGAGAGAGAGAGAGAGAGAGAGAGAGAGAGAGAGAGAGAGAGAGAGAGAGAGAGAGAGAGAGAGAGAGAGAGAGAGAGAGAGAGAGAGAGAGAGAGAGAGATACAAACAGACAAACAAGCATACAGACAAAAAGATGATATCTGGATATGGCACTGACACTGAGAAAGCGCTGCGGGGACCAGAAAGAGTGCCATATGGTGGCACTAAATGGCAGGGGAGCTCCGTGAGCAGCACAATAAGGGGACGTTTCTCAGAAGTATTGGAAAATGGCACCGTCGTACAAATGTTAATTTACACTCTGCGAAGATCAAAGAAATGAACGGAAAAGATACGTGGATATTGGGAAATGACTGTCTGGTAATGTTCTTATATATGTAGATGCACAAGCAAACATATACACATACACACACACTCACACAGACATACATACATACATACATACATATATATATATATATATATATATATATATATTATATATATATATATATATATATATATATGTATATACATACATACATATATATATATATATATATATATATATATATATATATATATATATATATATATATATAAACATACACATATATATATACATATTATATATATATTATATATTATATATATATATATAATATATATATATATATATATATATATATATATATATTATATATATATGTATGTATGTATGTATGTATGTATATATATATATATATATATATATATATATATATATATATATTATATATATATATATATATACATACATACATATATATATATATATATATATATATATTATATATATATATTTTTATACACATATATTATATATATATATATATATATATATATATATATATATATATGTATGTATGTATATATTTATATATATGATATATATATTATATATATATATATATATTTGTTATTATATCTATCTATCTATCTATCTATCTATCTATCTATCTATCTATCTATTCTATCTATCTATCTATCTATCTATCTATCTATCTATCTATCTAATATTATATATATATAATATATATATATATATATATATATATATATATATATATATATATACACACACACACACAAATATATATCCAAAGCATAAAGAAAGGACGGAGAACCAGAAACCAGAAGTCATGCATTGAATTGCAAGAGGAAAATAGCGGCGAGACAAAGAAATATTTCACACTGAGTCATGGAATCCAGGTGACAGCGATCAAGGGAAACGCTTTCACTCCTCAGGGTGACAGATGACATCTCGAAGTTTTACACGGAATCCCCATAAATCATGTGGGAGAACGTTTATGATGAAAGGTGAGAGATAAATCTCTTTCTCTCACTTTCTTTTATTCTATTCTCTTTGTCTTCCTTTCTCTGTTTATTTGATATTATTTTATTTTTGCTTATATGTGAGTCTCCATTTATGATTTTTTTCTGTTTTCATTATTATTGTTTTTTTCTTCCTCTTTTGCATTGTTTTTTTATTTTTTTTCTGTACTTTTCTTTTATTGCCTCCTCCTCATCTACTTTACTTTTGTTCTCTTTTTTTCTTCCTATTCCTTTCTTCTTTTTTTCTTATTTCTTCTTTTTATTCTTTTATTTGTTATTTTCTAGAATGCTTTTCTTTTTCTTTATTTTTTTTTCTCTCCTTCCTTTTTTCTTCTTCTTCTTTTCTTCTTGTTTTTCTTGTTTTTCTGCTTCTTCGTCTTCTTTTTTTTGGTGCTTTTTTCTATTTGTTTCCATCTTCGTCGTCGTTTTCTTTTCTTTTTTCCCCTTTCTCCAGCTCCTTCTCTTCTCCCTCTTCCTCTTCTCCGTCCCCTTTTCGCCATCTTCTTCTTCTTGACCTTTTCGCCATCTTATTCTTATTCTTGCATATCTCCTTCTCCTTGTTCTTCTTCGTCTCCTCCTCCACCTCTTCCTCTTCCTTCTCTTCCTTCTTCTTTTCCATTTATCCTTTCCTCTTTATTTGTTTTATTTTTCTTTTCAAAACCGACTTTATGATGTTGTTATTGTTCTCTCTCTTTTATTCCTTATTCATTCTTTCACCTTCTCCACTTCACCCTCTTCCACCCCCCCCTCCTCCTTCGTCCCCCCCCTCCTCCCCCTCCCCCCCCCCCCCCCCCTTCCTCCACCTTTTCCAGTCCTTCCTCCTTCCCCTCCTCCTTCATTCCCTCTTTCACGATTTTCGATATTTTCTCAAATTCTTCATTTTTACTTTCGTTCTATATGATAATTGTTCTTCTTTATCTTTGTTCGCCATTCCCTTTCTTTTATTCTCCCCCTCCTCTTTCCACTTTTTTCTTGTCTATCATGTGTGTTTATTTTTTCGTTCTTCATAGTTTGTTTCTTTTGTTTATTTATCCATTTCTTCGTCCTTCATATTTTTTTCCTCTCTTCCTTATTCCTTATTTCCCTTCTTTCTACGCCATTCCCCTTCTCCTCTCTATCTCCCCTCTTTCCCTCCCTCCCTCTCCCCCTTGTTCTCTGCTCCTCCCCCTCTCCTCCCTCTCCCTTCCCTCCTCAATTTCTTCTCTCCTCCTCCCTTACCCCATCCCCTGTTCAATAACCCCCTCTCTCCCTCCCTTTCCCCCTTGCTCTTCCCCCCCCCCTCTCCCTCTTCCCTTACCTCCCCTCCTTTTCCCTAACCTCCTTTTCATTCTCTCTCTCTCCCTCCCCCTCCCCCTTCCCCCTAACCCCCCGCTGTTCGTTCTGATAAGTGTCGATAAGAGAGAAAGAGCTCGCGTCCCTTATCAGTCTCCACCATCCCCCCCCCCCTCTCTCTCTTTTCGGAAGGAGCGATAGAGAGACACCCCTCCCTCCCATCCTCCCCTTCCCCCTCCCCCTCCCCCCTCTTTCCTCTCAAACGCTAACGTTATCAGCTCTCGTCCTCGCCTCCTCTCCTGTGCCCTTCTCGTCTCGGAATCTCTCGTAACTTCTCCTTTTTTGACAATCCTGTCTGTGGGTGTTGTGGGGCTTTTGTGTCTGTCTGTGGGTCTGTATCATGTTGTTAGTTTTGTGTTTGTCTGTGAGCCTATGTGTCTTTGTTTTGATGTTTGTTTTGTGTTTGTCTGTGGGCCTGTGAGTCTGTGTCTTAATGTTAATTTTGTGTTTGTCTGCGAATCTGTGTATCTGTGAGTCTGTATATTGCTGTTAGTTTTGTGTTTGTCTGTGAGTTTGTGTCTTGCTCTTAGTTTACTGTCTGTGGGTTTGGTTTTGTCTGCGGGCCTGTGTCTATGGGTTCGTGTTTGTTTGTGGATCTATGTGTTTTTGTCTGTCTGTGGGGTTGGGTTTGTCTGTGTGTCTGTGGGTATGTGGGTCTATGGGTTTGTGGATTTGTAGAATCGCATCTGTCTAGAGGTCTGTAATGCTAAGCCTCTTTCTCAGCATCAGATTGTACCTTTCTCCCGGATTCTCTTTCTCTCCCCAGTTCCCTATATCCCTCCTTCCCAATCCCTTCCCATCTATCGCTCTTCCTCCCTCCTTCTCCCCTCCCTCCCTCCCTCCATCCGTCCATCCCTCCCCCTTTCTTTCCCTCCTCCCCCTCATTTTCTTTCCTCTCTCCTTTCCTCTTCATGTCCCTTTATCCTACCCTTCCTCTCCCCCTCCCTCTACCTCCCCCTCCACTTACCTCTGCCTCCCTAATTCACTCTCCCTCTCCCTCCCTCCCCCAGACCAATTTCTGTCCCATCCTCTTCCCTTCTCCATCCTCCCTTCATTTCCCTCCCTCTCCCCTTCACCTACCTCTCTCTCCCTGACTCATTCTTCCTCTCCCCCCCCCCCACCTTCCTTCACCAATGAGACACCGATGAAGGAAAAGTCCCCCCAAATC
>NW_028234409.1:41661534-41664034 GCF_977035675.1 Penaeus japonicus
TCAAAATGCCTGAGTGCTAGAATAAGAGCCAGGGTATCTTTTTCCACTGTTGAATATTTCTTCTGATGCTTATCAAATTTCTTTGAAAAGAAACATACAGGGTGATCAATACCTTTTCCATCAGCTTGGCATAGTACAGCTCCAGCTCCTATGTCACTCGCATCTACATACAGTGTAAAAGGTTCTGTGAAGTTGGGAGAAACAAGAACAGGAAAGGAAACTAGCATAGCTTTGATCTTCCTGAATGCAGCTTCACATGATTCCGTCCATTTAAATTTTACCTTTTTCTTTAGTAAATCTGTTAGTGGAGCTACTACATCTGAGAAATTCTTGCAGAATCTTCGGTAATATCCTGCCATGCCAAGAAACCTCATTACATCTCGTTTTGTTTTAGGTATAGAATAGTTATCTATTGCTTCAATTTTTCCATTCAAAGGTCTGACTTGACCCTGACCTACAATATAGCCTAAGTAAGTAACTTTTGCCTGAGCAAAATCACTTTTAACAAGATTAACCGTCAAGTTCGCCTCTGTTAACCTGTCAAATAACGCCCGTAGCTTGATTATATGATCATTCCAGTTATTAGTGAATATAATCACATCATCGAGGTATGCCTTACAGCCGTCAATACCTGCTATCACGCTGTTGATTAACCTCTGAAAAGTTGCAGGCGCTGTTCTAAGACCGAACGGGAGGACACGGTATTGATACAAGCCATCGGGTGTCACAAAAGCTGAAATGCGTTTCGCTCGTTCCGTGAGAGGAATCTGCCAATATCCCTTTAACAGATCAATTTTTGTTACAAATGTAGCATTACCCACTTGATCAATACAATCGTCTATCCTGGGAATAGGATAACTGTCATCTTTAGTTAATGAGTTTACACGCCTGAAATCAGTACAAAATCGCATAGATCCATCTGCCTTCGGAACTAATATACAAGGAGAACTCCACTCACTCATACTAGGCTCGATGATCTGATTTTCCAACATGTAGCTTATTTCTTTTCTTAATTGATTCAATTTTAAGGGGTTAATCCTATAAGGATGCTGTTTGACAGGTGACTGACTACCAACATCAATATCATGATATATAAGTTTAGTCTTGCTCGGAACATCAGAGAATAAATGGGAGTATTCATGTAGCAAACCACTTAACTCATCTTGCAGAGGCTCGCATAAATGACTAATCTTACATGCCAAATCTCTCAAAATTTCAGAGTTAGATATTTTAGGTTGGGGCACGTCATCTAGACAGTCATCATCCTTCCCCTTACATAATACTCCAGTGTCTATAATCTCATTTACCATGATTTCTGCACGTTTACCTTTATCTTTACTTACAGAAAAATAATTCCGTTCGAGATATGGCTTCATCTGATTGATATGACACACTCGTCTGCTCTTACGTCTCCCTGGAGTTTGTATTACATAGTTTAAATTACTTATCTTTTTCTCCACAACATAAGGACCATAGTAACGCGCTTTCAGTGACGGTCCAGGGACGGGTAAGAAGACCAGCACTTTATCTCCTGAAGAAAAAGATCGAAATTTAGTATTCTTATCGTACCAGGACTTCATGCGTCCCTGAGCCTCACTTAGGTTTACTCTTGCCAGTTCACAAGCTTTGCTTAATCTAGCTCGAAATTCCATCACATAATTCAGAATATTTGAGTCTCCATCACTACTCAACCACTTTTCCCTCAAAATTCTTAGAGGACCTCTCACCTCGTGACCAAAGACAAGCTCAAAAGGACTAAAGCCCAAAGACTCTTGAACACTTTCTCTGACAGCAAACAACAGCATCGGAATCCCTTCATCCCACTCTTTCTCCGTGTCATGGCAGTAGGTTCTGATCATATTCTTCAGAGTCTGATGAAACCTCTCAACTGCGCCCTGTGATTCTGGGTGATATGCACTTGAAATATGATGCTCAATACCCAAGACTTCCATTGCTTGTTGAAAGACCCCAGATAAGAAATTACTGCCCTGATCGGTTTGAATAAACTGTGGTAACCCAAAAGTCGTAAAAAACTTTGTTAAAGCCTTAACAATTGCCGAAGCACTGATTTTCCTAAGAGGAATCGCTTCCGGATAGCGAGTCGTCTGGCACATTACTGTCAGGAGATATGCATTACCAGCCTTGGTCTTAGGGAGAGGCCCTACACAATCTACAATAACCTTGCTAAATGGTTCAGACATTGCGGGTATCGGATACAACGGGGCGGCAGTGATTTTCTGGTTTGGTTTCCCAACCACCTGACACTGATGACAGGTCTTACAAAAATGCACCACATCTTTCCTCATGCCCGGCCAGTAAAAGTATTTCTGTATCCTACTACAAGTCTTATTAATGCCAAGATGACCTGCCATAGGCGAGTCGTGAGCTAAAGTCAGTATTTGTTTCCTATAGGATTGCGGGATAACAATCTGATGCAACGTGAGCCAATCATCCCCAGCCGACACATATGGTGGTCTCCATTTTCTCATTAAAATACCAT
>NW_028234409.1:41674034-41676534 GCF_977035675.1 Penaeus japonicus
CTCACTGGAGTGGACCGAGAGGTTGTGAGATAGATCGGGGGATACTAAGATCTCCTAATAACACGCGAGACTAACTCAAACATGTTATTGAAGATCAAAGGTAGCCTCCTGACTAAAATTACTCCCACCACCATGCACAATTAAGGCCGGTAGTTGGGGATATCAGGCCCCACCCCTTTTTTAGATATGATTTCCCACTCAAAAAAACGGCCCTCATTCCCTGGAAGCGAAGGAGCACCTGGTCACAGCGGCGATCAGGATCATTCTGGAGCAGAGGGTGCTAAAAATATCTGGTTAGACCCAGGCCGCCTAAAGATGATGAATGTGTGCACATACAATGTAAGGACTCTGAGAACAGAAGCTGATCTTTTGACACTGCTTGAGGAACTTTCATTTATTAAATGGGATATTGTAGGACTTTCTGAAGTTAGAAGACTAGGCGAAGAACAGAAATTACTAAATGATGGTCACTTACTATATTGGAGAGATAAACCCCTGGATAGCAAACAAGAATTAGGAGTAGGTTTCTTAGTTCACAAGCGCCTCAAAAAGAATATTAGGGAATTCTACAGTGTGAGCAAAAGAGTAGTTTCTGTAATACTGAAACTAAACAACAGATATAACCTAAAAATTATCCAAGTATACGCTCCTACCGGCAGTCATAGTGATGAGGAGATAGAGAGCTTCTACAAATATGTGCAAGCAGCTACCGATAGAACAAATACCCATTCTACCATGATTATGGGGGATTTTAATGCCAAGATAGGAATAAGGGAAGATGGAGAAACCTCGGTTGGGAAACATGGAATAAGCACCAGAAATGAGAGAGGGCAAAGGCTAATAGAATAATAGAATTCACTGAAGCTTGATCCCTTAAAATTATGAAAACATTCTTCAAAAAGAGACCCAGGAGGAAATGGACATGGAAATCACAATCCGGCATTAAAAATTAAATTGACTTCATAATCATAGAGTAAAATTACAACTAAGAAGGGAACGAAATAAGCAAGAATAGGGCGAGAAATAGGGGGTAAAGACGAAAAAACAAAGTTCAGTGAAATAATCAAAGTAATAGAAAACTTCTATCCCGACTTATACCACTTGAACGACCAACCATGTACGGAGACAAACACAACAATTGGAGATGTTCCAACATTACGATACAGGAAGTAAATAGGGCACTAAAAGGCATGAAATGAGGAAAAACACCAGGTGAAGATGGCATTAGTGTAGATCTTATTCAAGATGCAGGAGAGATTGCAGCAATAAAACTGGCCAATCTTTTTAACAGATGCCTAAGCATCGGTAAAACTCCGAAATCCTGGAAAAATGCAATAATAATTTTAATACACAAAAAGAGGGACACAAAAGACTTAAAGAATTACCGACCTATAAGCCTCCTTTCAGTAATCTGTAAACTGTTCACAAAAATCATCACAGCCCTTATCACTGATACATTAGATTCAAAACAACCCAGGGAACAGGCAGGGTTCCGCAGTGGATTCTCAACTATAGACCATATCCACACACTATCCCAATTAAAAGAGAAAATAAACGAATATAGGAAGCCCCTGTGTATGGCATTCATAGATTATGAAAAGGCATTAGATTCGGTACAGATATCTGCAGTACTAGATGCAATTTGTAAACAAGGAGGAGAGGAAATATTTGCAGATTATTAGAGGATATATATAGAGATGGTACAGTGACCATCAAAATCCACGTAGAAACCAATAAAATACCAATAAAAAAGGGTGTTAGGCAAGGCGACACCATCTCACCGAAGCTGTTTACAGATTGCTTGGAGGAAGTATTCAGGAAGTTAGATTGGAAGGAGAAAGGGATAAAAATAGGGAATGAGCACTTAAGCAATTTAAGATTTGCAGATGACATTGTTCTTTTCGGCAAGTCAGCAGATGAATTACAACAATTACTAAGTGATTTGAATAGGGAAAGTCTGAAGATTGGCCTTAAAATGAACATGAAAAAGACTAAAGTCTTGTTCAACAGTTGAACCCCAGTTAGGCAAATACAAATACAGGGCGAGGTACTAGAAGCAGTGAACGAGTATGTATACCTAGGGCAACTCATCCAGACGAGTACATCCTGTGAAGCCGAGATAAAACGGCGAATCAGGCTAGGTTGGAGTGCCTTCGGTATACATAGTAATATATTATGATGTCGTCTGCCACACTGTCTAAAGAGAAAGATTTTTTACCAATGTGTCCTCCCCATCATAACATATGGATCAGAAACATGGAATACGACCAAGGCACTCAAAAGGAAATTATTAAGTGCTCAAAGCGGAATGGAAAGGCTTATGCTAGGACTTAGCTTAAGAGACAAGAAAAGAGCCACATGGATCAGGCAGCAAACAAAAGTAGAGGATATACTCAAGAGCATTAAGAAGAAAATGTGGCAGTGGGCTAGACATATATATCGGAGACAGGTGGACAAAGAAATCAACAGAATGGAAAATACACGACACAATGAGACCAAG
>NW_028234409.1:41720894-41723394 GCF_977035675.1 Penaeus japonicus
GAGCCGCTGTTAAATGTGGTGAGGGGAAGACCGTATCTTACGGTACAGAATAAAGAGGCGGAGCAGTTCCTGACATCTCAGGGACAAACAGCACTGCCCCCTTATAGCCCTACACTTTTTAAGATCAAAGTGTAGGGGTATAAAGGGGCAGTGCTGTTTGTCCCACAGAAAGGGGTAAAAATGACGAAGGTCATTATATTTCAGTACCCCATAGAACTGGACACAAATCGTGGACTTTGCAGCAGGACGCCAGATGCAGAGTCTGTGGCAGGAAGCATGACTCCAGGATTTGCAGAGAAAAGATAGACAAAGGAGAGAGGGTGAAACCTTGCTGCTGCAATTGCGGAAACTTGCACAATGCTGGGCCTCTATCATGCAAGGCGAGGCCAAGGGTGGAACTTAATGCCTCGGTTTCCCAAAAAGGAACCGAGGAACAAGCAAGAGGAATTACCACCAGACGACCTGACGGGCAACGGGAGAGCATACCGCCCCCAGTGCTTGGTTGCAAAGCCCACCATTAGGAATGCAACTGCAGGAAAAAGATAGTAAGGCCATGAACGGACAAAACAAACAGCCAGATGAGACAGGATACTTAAACCAAGGAAACGACTAGAACCAGCGATGCAGATTCTTCTGTAAAAGAGATATCTGCAATTGCTGGAATGTTGCAGACATTAATACAAAGGATGGATGCTATATAAAAAAAAAAAATGCAATAGTGGTGTAGAAAAAAAACAAAAAGGGAATGGACTCTGAGGAAGAAACCTTACTGGAAGACAACAGTAATCTGGCAGGGAGGGAAACACAGAAAGTAAAATTATGATTAAGAAAGAAAAATAATACCGAATGTAGTGGAAGGAACAACAACAGCGACCTTCAGGTCATTGTTACTCAAGTGCAAAGACGCTGAAAAAGATCCAGGAAGTCCAGGAAGAATGGACAAACATCTAGGAACTTTTTGCCAAATATAAGGAAACCAGAAAGGACTGATGGAGTGTGGTGGTATTAAGATAATGTCATGGAATATGAGTAGTTTACTTACTAGAGTAACAGATGCCCACTATTTCGTGTTGTAAAGTGATATAGAAGTAATTTGTTTCCAGGAAACTAGGGACATAAAACGTGTTACTCTTAAACCCAATGGTTACAAAGCATATCACCTTAATTCCGGAGACCGAACACGGGAAGTGTCCACTTACGTCAAAAGTTCAATAGCTTCTGAACAGCAAGAGATATCATGTAGAAATACAGGCATTGAAAATGTATGTGTGGAGTATATATTGCAAATTTATACATCTCTGGGAGATGGTTTAATCTCAGATACTTATCAGATTGCGTGTGACGTAGTAAGTGAACTACTTAGTGATCATTTCGCGTTATATATTAAGTTTGCTTTAGGTAAAAAAACAAGTTAAATTCCAAAGAAAAAGGTTTACGCAAGCAACAGAGAACTGTTTATTTACAGCATGGAGGGCTTGTACAGATATTACACACCCGTAAGTTTAGATAAGTTCAGCGAGGATCTGTTAAGTGTAATAGAAAGATGTTTACCTACAAAGGCTAAGTCACACAGCCGAAAGAAAGGGACAGATTGTTTCATCTGTAAAAATTACTACAGTATCTTGTGAGGTAATAACTACACATGAAATAAGTGCAGTTAAGAGAGAGAAAAGCACTTCACCAGGGAATGATGGAGTAACATTGGATATTCTACTCATTAGCAAGCATGAATAATAACCCTCTAATAGACTTATTCAATATGAGCCACATAGAGGGTAGACTACCGAAGGCCTTGAAGAAAGCTATTACAATACTTATTCCAAAATCAGCTGACGGTTGCAGACCTGTATCTCTGACTTCCTGAATATGTTAAATGATGGAGCGAATATTAAATAGATTAATGTACATGACTGAAGGTAAACTGCCCTGTAATTTGTACGGGAAATTGTATTTGTAAGGGAACATCAGTCTGTGTAATTCAGTGTTTATCCAATGATGCAGAAAACTGTAAGGTTTACAAGGATGTTTTGATAAAGCTAATAAGGAAGAGATTCTATCTGAATTAACAAAATTAGGTGTAACAGGAAAGTTACTGAGATGGATTGGTGACTACCTGGCAGATATGAAAGCTTGCGTATGGTTTCAAGGCTGCTTTTCAGAGGAGAAAAGTTTTGAGTTGAGTATTCCACAGGGAGGTCTATTAAGCCCAATGCTCTTTAATGTACTAATGAATAAAATAGCTTGAAAGAAATATCCTAAAGGATAGTCTACATCAGTACAGTAAGAGCTCTGGTGGTTTATGCAGACCAGCCCTTTCTATAGCTTCTCAAGGGAGGCTCCGAAAGCTTGAAACCATGCAGAATGAAGCTATGCGTATTATCATCGGGTGTCAAAAGAAGGCTAGGATAGACAAAATGAGAACAGAGACAGGATTGCAAAGTATTCCACAGAGAGTAGGTGAGATCAATGTCATAGCAGCCGTCAGGCTCATGAAAGGGAG
>NW_028234409.1:41768394-41770894 GCF_977035675.1 Penaeus japonicus
TTTGACTACTTTACTTTGAGGGTACTTAGCAAGATGGGTTTTAAGTGTGGCATTCAAAAGAAAGGGACTAGATGTATTGCCAAAGGGAACACGGTTGAACCTCATGTGTCTTATGGTGCCATCCTCTTTAGGCAGCAAAATTCTATGCACATCCTTGTCTTCCTTGCGTACATTTATTTGCAGAAATGCCTTCTTTATATCTGCAGTTATAGCAATGGGCCAACGACGAAAGCGTACTAAAACTTCAACTAAATCTGGGTTAAGTGAAGGGCCAGAATGAAGACAGTCATTTAAAG
The DNA here is from genome assembly GCF_977035675.1 of Penaeus japonicus. Classification (NCBI taxonomy): domain Eukaryota; kingdom Metazoa; phylum Arthropoda; class Malacostraca; order Decapoda; family Penaeidae; genus Penaeus; species Penaeus japonicus. Next base: position 41,768,691 of record NW_028234409.1, read on the forward strand.
AAACACCATTAAAGCAGGAGGCTGAGGCATCAAAGACAGGTCTTATCTTAGTGCTACTACTATTTAACTTTATCACAGGACGGTGAGGCATGTAGTATACAGGATTTACATTTGAAATTTCATTACTAGGTACTTCTTCTATTATGTTTTCATCCTCATAACTAGCCAACACCTTGAGATAATCTTTCTTTAATTCTTTATCTTTATCAAGCTTTACTTGTAACCTGTTAAGTCTCCTCCTCGCAATACTTTCATTATTTATGAGTTTTTCCTTGACTGAATCATTCTTCCATGGCAGTGCAACCTCGTATCTATCAGTTTTAAACTGTACAGTATTCTTAAATTCCTGCATTATTTTTGAGTCACTATTATTTTGCACTACCTCCTTTGGCTTAATTCTAACAGTTTCTAAATCCCAGAACGTACACAAGTCAGAATCAGACAAGGGGGAAATACACAAAAACTGTTTCAGAATACCTGGAGGGGGTGTGAGAAGACTCAGGCAACCTTCCGGACAACACAAACCCAAAGATGGACCTCATGGCCACAACACACTCCCGGATGGCATCTGCTGCTGAAATTAATGTCTAGTAATAAGAAAGACCAATTAACATATCTATCACAATGGGGGAGGCACTGTTGTAATTGTCTGTTAATTCAACATGGGAGAAATAATTAAACACATGGTTAGGCACAACAGGTCTCACAAGAGGCTGACAAATCTTAGGAATTTCAGCTGTAATGACAGGAACAACATTGTTATCTTTATCTAACATACTTATTTTGAAAACATTTCTAAGTTCTTCTTTTCCAGTACTGTGACCCCCAAAACTAGAATAGGGTATTGGGTTACTGGTTAACCATTGTGGTTTGCATTTCTTAACAAAACTACTACTTATATAACTTCTATCAGCCCCATTATCAAACAACACTTTAGCTGTAACAACCCTACCATCAGTACCACATACTTTTACCTTGGCTGTCTGTAGGACTGTACAACTACCACCTTGACTAGACATGAGTGTTATGTTGTCCGACTTCTGACCCTTGTTGACTTCTTCTTCTTGTCTTGGGCTAAAGTCCAACTTGACGCCACACATGAGGGTATTGTGGTTTCCTTCACAGCTTGCACACTTTATCTGAGCCTTGCAGAATCTTGAAGAGTGTCCACTGTTAAGGCACTTAAAGCAGACACCTAGACTTCTAATCTTCTCACCTCGTTCCTGCCCACTTAACTTCTGCACATTGAAGCAGTTTTCAGACTTGTGTTTCTTCTTACAAAAACAGCAGACAGGAAGTTCTTGCTTAGACGAGGTATGAAGGGCTGCGGCAGAGAACTTCTTCTCCTTGGGGGCACTACTTTCGGTCTTTCCCTCAGCAACATTCTTCTTTCCTCTGAAGGCTTCGGACCGCTCTAATCTTGAGATCTCCTTATACAGGAAGTCGAGGAGAAAGTCTAGATCACTCTCATGTCCATCCCCATCTCTAGCCCACTCTAGCCGCAGGTCGTGAGGTAAACGGGAAAGGATAATTGGAGTGAGGAACACTTCACATTGCTTCCCAGTGACGCCTAATGCTTCTAAACTGCGGACGTGTGTAAGAATTTCATCACGAAGCTTCCACAGCTGCGTCACTGACTTTCACTACTTGTACTTATGCTAAGTTTACCATTCAGAAGAGCTTGGACATGGTAAAGATGATTCTTTCTTTCCTGCCATATCTCTCCTTCAGTAGATCACATGCCACTTGATAATTAGCACTTGTGTGGGCCAATCCTTTAAACCACATTCTTGGCATCTCCTTCCAGCAGTGACAATAAGTATGCATACTTGCTAATTACTGGAATGTCAGTTGCATCAATGTGGGAAATGAACTGGTCCCAGAATGATTGCCACTGAATAACATCACCCGAAAACTTGGGTAACTCTAACTTGGGTAACTTGACGTTCACAGCTGCTTGACTATCTTGGGACACTATATCTTGCGCGTCGGCCGCTACTAATTCTTTAACTTTGGCTTCAGCTAGTATCCTAAACTTGGCACACTGTGTTCGAAATTCATGGGCATCATCCAATACTTGATCGAGTGCACTATCTTCTACGACACTCTCATATTCTTCTTGTACTTCGTCAAACTTCTCTAGTCTCTTAACATATTGCTTGATGGCGTGTTCTAATTCTATTAATGTGACATCAGGTTTAGCA
>NW_028234409.1:41840688-41850688 GCF_977035675.1 Penaeus japonicus
TGTGCATAGTCGCTGTTAGGAATGTAACTTTGCTGTCAGTATCTATCAACCATCACCATCTTACACTATTCATCTGTACATTGATCATAGGTCTTCCTGCCTCATTCTTTGACATATTCCCACTTTGAGCCCTTTGGCAAAGTGTCAAGGTCAGTATGGGATCATTCTCTGCCCTGACTCCCTGTAAAAGGACAATTTCTCTGTGTTTAGCTTCACCGAATCGCCAATATACAAAACCCTTAGGTTTCTCAAGGCATTCACGTATTATAACTGGAACTAACAGATCTGGTTCTCTGCCGAATACTCCAAACAGGGTCACTACAAAGGCAAGATCTCCTAGACTGCCATTTTCTTGGCCAGCAACACTTTTTTGCAACCAATTTGGAATAGCTTCAATTAAATTTTTTTTTAACAAGTTCTTTCGGCCTATCAGATATGCCTAGTAAATCTCACCAGCCAGACAATACAGCACCTTCAATTTCCAGCAGCATCTCTTGGGGACTTTGGTGTTCACGCAGCCGCTTGTCCGAAAGTTGACGAAGAAGTTCTGAGGCTGTTATGGTGCCACAAAACTGATGTCGGATACGTAAAGAAAATTGCTGCCAATTAACAATACCATCGAAAACAGTTGAATTAATCATCTCTGCATTCCCACGACAATGTATTCTTGCAGCCCACCTTCAATCAGGGCTGTTGGAATATCCGAATTTTGTTTACCGAGTGCGTTCATTGGCTAGAGTTCTCGTATTGTGATTGGCTGTAAGGCCATGACGTCACTTATAAGAGAAAATAGAAAATGTTCTGTGAGGGGTAACTAAGCTCTCTTTTTTATTTTCTGCTTGGTATTTAATAATAAAAAATAAAAAATAAAAACATAAACAATACAATAATTTTATTTTATTAATAATAACAGTTTTTATGCAAGACAAAAATATAATACAAAACATTAACAGCACACAATATGGCTATGACACATTTATCATATTTTTAGTAGGGCGAATATTTTCAATTCCACCCTGGCTTCTCACATATTCTGAAACAAATAGCAATGCTTTCAGCGATGGCAATTGAAGGGAGTTTCTGATTTTCGTTTTAATGAGGTTTAACCTTGAAAATAACCTTTCTGCATCCGCATTGGATGTCGGCAATGCAAGTACCTGAAGAGCGAAATCAGACAAAGTTTTAAATCTTAAATTTGATTCTTGGTCAACTTCCTGACCGACTTTCTTATAAAATTCAAGAATGTCACACTGCTTCACGCTTTCATCAATATTACGCCATGGTAGCTGTCTCCATTCTTCAGTTAGCATTTCTCTGTCTACTGAAATCCGTGGCAATTGCTCAACAAGGTTATTTAATGTTGGCACGGATACTCGCAAAGTGTGATCTAGAGCGCTTTGAGGGTTCAATAATGCTACGGTTTCCCATAGCTCGTCGTTTAATGGAAATATTTTTTTGATTTCTATGCACAATGTAACCAAAAACAATCTACACTTTAACCTTACGTCATTTAGCATGTCTTTCCTTTCCTTCATCCCTTCCCTCTGGAAAAGTTCATGTACGGATGACCCTAAGTACATTTGATGAATTGGCAGGTAGTTCCGTTCATCCTTTGGGTCAATTTGCTCAAGCGACATTCCTAAGACTACCTCTGGTCTACAAAACATGACTAATACATCTGTATACAAGTTACGTATAGTTTCATGCAACAGATGAATTGTGGGCGTTTGTCTCTGAAATAAAAGATTTATTTTATTGCATTTTGGCAATATATAATCTAAAAACTTTAAATATACCAATACAGAGGGGTCGTCTAATGTATTGCATATTGCCTCGACGGACAGCAGGCGCTCATCAAGTACTTTCGATCTGAAATACAGTTTAAGTGCTTCCCACTGCTCAATAATTCTCGTTACAGCTTGGTGCAATGACAGCCAACGTGTTTGAGACACATGCAACAATTTGTGAGGCTTGATTTTGCAGAAAAATTGAAATTCTTTAAACTCATTCTTCCTTTTTGCACTGTGGGAGAAAAATGAATAAATTTTCCGGATTAGTCCTTCGCACGTCCTTGGTAGGTATTTTGCTGCTTCTGAAGCACATAAATGTATAGAGTGGCATATACATTTAAAAATGGTAATTCCTGGAGCTGCTACCTTGAGTCTGCTGCATAGGGAATTATTTTCCCCCATTATGTTCCTAGCTCCATCAGCTGCAAACCTAATCAAATTTTCTAAGGGCATGTCATGGTGCTGGAAACACCGGATAATTTTATTATATAAGTTTTCGCCTGTTGGACCAGTGGTATCTTTTTCAAATATATCAATCAGATCAAGCATTCCCACATTGTCTTTGTCTCTTGGTTGAAGTATTTTGCAATGACAACACAAGACTTCATGGTACTTACATCCGTCGTTTCATCTATTATAATAGAAAATTTGTTAACTCGAAGTTTCCTTGAAAGCTCCTCATTAACAGTATTGCCAAATTGCCGCTTAACCTCAGTGCATTTATACCTCTTCAAATGCAGTTCTTGCGCAATTGCAGAATCAGGAAACATCTGCAACTGGATGAGCGGTTCTGCTAGGGTGAAAGACAGGTTATGTTCTGCAATGAAACAGCAAAGGAGAATCATCGCAAAGCCTGTGCCACTCAGGGAGAAGGTAGGAGCAGAATCCTCCTCCTGCCGAATAGCCTGACTTGCCCTGGCAACGTGCGTCTTGCCCATCTTGATCGTGGATATCTCCGCTCCGAATCCACTCTTGCATGTCTTGCAATAGGCCTTCTTGGAGTCACCTTCCACACGCGCTAGCCAGGGCTGGAAGTCTGGACAGGTCAACCAGGCATCTCGAAAGTTGACCTTTGCTGACATGTCCTGAAAATATAATTACATGTAATGACAGCATCAGAGAAAAGCGATAGTCACATATGGGTATTTTGCGTTGAATTGTGCTCTACGCATTATTAATAGAGATTGAGAGAAAGTCCTGAAAGTGACCTGACGATTTTCATTTAATTTAATATAGTTGTTGAAAATGTATTGGAACTAACCAACTGAAGAAGGTTGAAGAATGTGGCAAATATACCGATTGCAATAATGCATACGCACACTAGGTTTATATGTTCTCGATCTGTAATAAGAAATATTAGGGACAAAATTAGAAAACAGAATTGCAATACAGGGTAGATATTATAGAAAATGTAACATGGGTAACTATGGTAAAAATAGGGTAATGACAAAATATCAAATATAAAAAATATTGTAAATAATACTTCATACTCACTGACAGTCAATGTATACAGGGTAGTCGATGATTTGCGACAAAACTCTGCAGTGGAAAGCATGGAAGTACGTCTGAACTCGAGCATGGAACGGGTAGAACTGGCTTTGTGTGCCGCCCCGGCTTTGCTTCGTATGTGAGACCAAAGACTATTAAGTAAGACGGGTAAGTCCAAGACAAAAACTGTAATAATACTAACTGGGACCTCTGAGTAGTCCATGACGTCATAACGTAGTCCGACTAAGAGATGTCGCTACAATCAACCGTTGATGACGTCATATGTTTACATTCTCACAAAAAACGTGACAGCACAGCAGACGAACTTCAGAGCGCGCATATCATAATGGTTGGAAAGTCATATCCAAGTGTTGTATGCAAAAGGCGATAAGATACACATACTTCACATCATTTTCGTAGATTTCCAAAAGACAAAGAAAGGTATTTTACTTAGTCATGTTGTAAAGTGTGGACAACTGAGATATTGTATTAAATTAACTTGACGAAATTTTAAACGCTGAAGCTACAGTTCCCGTGTGGCACATGTCAGGTGTCTGTTATGACTAAATATATTGCATATCCCAAGTCTCCACGAAAAAAGCCACATTCAGCTGAATAGAAGCTTCCGCGTGTGCAGTCACCATTTCTCTGCCTCTCAATATTGCAACACCTCATCAGCTAAACTATTAAGCACTGCTTGCCCTGACCAAAATTTAGAAGGTAAGACAAATAAAAAAATATATATATTTATTTTAATGTAACGGTAGGATTAACTTGTGAATTATATTTTAATGCATTTTTAGATATGAGAAATGTAGTTTATGTGATTTTTAAGTACAATGTTATAAACATAAAGAGTTGCAATTTTATAATGTATTTGGCCTCAGGAATTGGTTCATTGGGAGAGGCTGGCCAGTCTGCAATTTCTAAGGAGGACAAATTAGATGGTATAGTAATTTTATTGCTTTTATGTGACATTATAAATAAAATTATGATACAATTTGCACTATAATATTAACTGATAAATGTTATTGATTTTGCATAATACATCCACAGGTGTTTAATATTAATTAGTCTCAAGTATTTGTATCTATTCATTTGCTACCAAATCCCCAAGTTCTGGTTAAAATTTAGAAGAGGGATCTGAGAGGCTCTGCCCCAACATGTTTCTAGTCCTTAACACACATATTGGTGCCAAATACTAATTACATATTTTATTTGTTTCATTCATGTCTGCATAATATAATGCATACCATTGTGTGCAATTTTTCTTTTTGATCATGATACAAAACTGTCCATGTCTTTTTTCAAAATAAATATTGGCATAGAACTGTACAGGATTTAAAGTAAAATATTACATAAAGATATAAACTTTAAGTTCACAGTCATATAATATATGTTGTTGGTGTACAAGTTTGTTGGTGGTAGGTTTATTGGTTTCAACCTGAATCTCTGCGGAAAAAAAATCTTGTTTGTAGGGATTGAGTAAATAACTGTTTCTACTCTTTTTTTTTTTTTTATTATTATTATTATTATTAGCTGAATTTCGGGAATTTGAGTTACTCTTAAGAATTACTGTTAATTATACTGTGACAAAAATGTTCAGAACTTTAGTAATTATTATTTTGCTAATAGTATTGATTATATATGATTTGAATAATAAGTAACTACAAAACATTTTTTGTTTCTGTTTTTGTGTGAGCTAGGTTTTTCTTTGTGTGTGTTTGTGCTTGCTATTACAAAATTAGCATGTCATTTTATGCTTTTTGTTTGCAGTTTCAGGTTTATGTTTACATGAAATGTAGCATAATGTTTGTTTCTCGTTTTCATTTATATACCTTGGCTACGGTGTTTGCATCTTTTGTGCTGCATTATTATTATTTTGTTGTCTGATTATTTTCTCTCTAATGTTATGTTTCATTGGACTGCATGCTCCTATTTCATTATTTATTGTTTTCTTATTGTTTTCGTTGTTGTTGTTGTTGCATGTGCATGATTAAAAATGATTTTGTTCAAGTATAATTGTTACTGTTTTTGCATGCGTTTTTATGCCCCGCGCATGTCACTCATATTTGTTAATAATATGTATAATCTTTTCATTATAATAAAGAAAATCCATACCTTTGAATTTTACTATCCAAATTGATACAAAGGTATTATTATAATAGTTTTGGAGATTCAGTATCTCATTTAGGAAGATAAAACACTGGTAATATTAAATGAATATAATCTCTCTCTCCCTCTATCTATCTATCTACCCCCCCCTCCTCTCTCCCTCTCTCTCTCTCAAAATGATTTAGAAGATCTAATCACTGTGTTATTAACAAACCAAGAATATTGATTTTATGGTTTGGAAAAATTCCCTAAAGTAATATTGCATATAAGAGTTCACATATATTGATTAAAAAATACCTATCATAAACCTGATGTTTATATCCATAATACGTACGAAGAATACATAATTTTAACACGAACACATGATATCATTGCTGCTGTAATGACAACATTTACCATTGGACTACGGGAAGTGCTGACAGAAGAGCTCATGACGTCATAACTGCTCTAATGACGTCACGTATACCACTGGACTACGCCAATAGATGGCGTTATTCTGGTGGCATCTGGCAACAATATACGAACGCCGATTTCTATTAATTCCATTCGGTCTTACCTATCTTTCGTATACTATCTTTGGCCCTGACCTCTAAATAAATTGAACAAGGATGACGTAAAAACTGGTAAGAGCCTCTTGGTCACCCCAACTTAATACTCCTTGCGAGGGACGGAACAGAAATCTAGGGGGCGGTACCAAGTTTTGGGGGTTACTGAATTAAATATGATTCATTACAGCAGTAGCAGTAATAGTGGTAGAGTAGCGTGTGAGTAGTTACAGAAGACTTATATCTTCTTATGAGATCATCGTGGTTGTGAGCATCTCTCATTAACTGTCGTTAAAGCATTGAGGCAAATCTAATATCTTATTATGATTTAATGGCAAAAGTTGGTGGATTAGATGGATATCCCGAAGGCACAAAAAACTATTTAAGCTTAAAATCTGAACTTTTGAAAAGAAAAGAAAATGAAATATAAAAACTATCCACAAGTAATGCAGAATTTATGCAATACTGCTCAGTATCCAACCTAAACTAAAGGTTTCTTAACAGCAATAAACTCTTCACCTGTACCTACCTTTTAAGCGATTGGAGGTCGAGGTGGGTCGATTCACAGCGATTTTGAGTGAAAATAACGACCGGCTTTCACAAACAAGCAAAGTCCAGAGCGGTGTTGTTGGGTCCATGGTAGGCAGCAGAATCCCCTGTGGGAAACTGGTGCTTGGTTTTTACGTGGATGGGGGAATCGTGGGTTTTTGAAATACGAATTATGACTTGCGCACTGGACAATAATGGCTGGAATTATATGTTGAAAAAGCTAACAATTGGAAGTATCTGATATGTGGACATCTTTCCAAAATCATCGAAGACAAATATATAATAAATTGCTGCATTAAAGGATTGTTTTATGGTTCTTGCGACGCGTCACCGATACATATCGGTGGCGCCAAACGAGAGCAGGGCCCATCTTGTCCGGATGCCGCTCGGATAATCGTCATTTGGCCGTAGTAATGGCAACAGCATGATTATGATAACAAAAAGAAGAAAAAGAAAGAATAACAAGATGAATATGGAGATTGCATTTAAGTAGAAAACTGTAAACCATCACCTAAAATGCTAGTGGTAAAGGAAGTGTAGTAATGCTATTATCAATCCTCTTTCGTTTGCATACAATGTATATATCTTTAAGAAGTTAAAGATCCACTAGCACTATTATTCTTATTAGAGGTAAGGCTTCTCAAGATTCCACCTCTCACTGAGCCACGTTAGCTGGCCTTCAGGTTTCCATAAGAGTCAGAAACGACTTGTTACCACTGGGATAACGACCGGAACAGTGATAACGACCAGGAACATTGGCTCTACTGTCCCTTAGCCAGCGCTGGTCGGGTAGGAATAAGCCAGAGTTAAAGTGACCTATAACACACTTACCTACATCGTCAGTTTCCATTGCGCTTTTCAACCAGACCTTTGTTCGATTTTTCTTCTTGTAGGCTTAAGGTATGGGACGATATTGTTTCCTTGATTGGATGACTATGATATGGTAAACAAAAATTCAAAACGTATTTATCGATTTATTGATATATCTATTTATATGTGTGTAAATATACATACATACATATATATATATATAATATATATTAATATATATTTAGATATATAATATATATGTAATTATATATATATAATTATATATATACACGTATGTGTGTGTATACACATAGATATGTGTATATGTGTATATATATATGTGGGGGGGGGGGAGGATGTGTGTTACGCGGATGAAAGGACTTTGTGAACAGAATCTGATCTTCTGACACTGCTGGAGAAACTTCCATTTATTACATGGGATATTGTAGGACTTTCTGACGTTAGACTGGACGAAGAGCAGAAATTAGTAAATGATGGACACTTACTATATTGGTGAGGTAAATCTATGTATAAGAATCAAGAATTAGGAATGGGTTTCTTAGTTCACTAGCGCCTCGAAAAGGATATCAGGGAATTCTACAGTGTGAGCGAGAGAGTAGCTTTTGTAGCACTGAAATCAGACGAAAGATATAACTTAAAAATCATCTAAGTATTCACTCATACTGGCAGTCATAGTGATGATATAGAGAGCTTCTATGAAGATGTGCAAGCAGCTACCGATAGAGCAAAAACCCACTTTACCGTGATTATGGGGGATATTAATGCCAAAATAGGAATAAAGGAAGATGGGATAACTTCAGTTGGGAACCGTGGAATAGGTACCAGAAATGGGAGAGAGCAAACGCTAATGAATTCGCCGAAGCTTGATCCCTCGAAATTATGAATACATTCTTCGAAAAGAGACCCGGGAGGAAATAGACATGGAAATCGCAATCAGGTATTAAACACGAAATTGACTTCGTAATTACCAACAGGCGCGACATTGCAGAAGACGTAAGTGTTATCAATAAAGTAAATGTCGGTAGCGACTATAGACTGATATGAAGTCGAGTTAAATTATAGCTGAGAAGGGAACGGAATAAGCTCATACAGAATAACATAAGGGCGACGGAAGTTAGTCTTAACATCCGAAACAGATGCTCAGCTTTCGAAGTAGATCTTGACATAGACCAAATGAACGACCAATTCAATGAGATAATAAAGGAAACTGCACTTGAAATAGGCAGTAAAAATGAGAAAGAAAAGTTCAGTAAGCTTTCGGTAGAAACAAAACATCTTATGAAACAGCGTTGGGACATGAAAATAACATTAATCAGAGACAAAATGGATTCAGCAGAGTTAACTAAGACGGTAAACAAGAAGAAGAAAAGAAGTTTAAAATACTAGAACTAAATGAAGCTCTGCTTTCAGGCACCAGCGTTAAAACAACAAAGAGGAGGCTTGGAATAGGGAAAAAACAAATGTATGCAGCAAAAGAAACGACGGAGAAGTGACGTACAATAAAAATGAAATCATCAAAGAAGTAGAAGAGACTTTTATTGCGACTTATACCACTCAAACGATCAATCACGAACGGAGGCAAACGCAGCAATTGGAGACGTCCCAAACATGACGGTAGAAAAAGTTAATAGGGCACTAAAAGGCATGAAAAGAGGAAAAACACCAGGAAAAGATGACATTAGTGAAGATCTTTTTAAAAAAATGCAGATTGCGGCAGTAACACTAGCAAATTTTTTTAACAAATGTCTAAGCGACGGTAAAATTCTGAAATCCTGCGAAAACGCAATAATAATTTTGATACACTAAAATCCTAAAGAATTACCAGCATATTAGCCTCCTGTCAGTAATCTACGTAGTCACAAAAATCATCACAAGCTTATATATATATATATATATATATATATATATATATATATATATATATATATATATATATATATATATATATATATTAGATTCAAAACAAGCCAGGGAACAGGCGGCTTTCGCAGACCATATCCACACACTAACCCAAATAAGAGAAAAAACAAACAAGTAAAGGAAGCCTGTGTGTATGGCATTCGTAAATTACGAAAAGGCATTCGACTCGGTGCAGATAGCTGCAGTACGAGATGCAATTCGTAAACAAGGAGTAGAGGAAATATATTGTAGATTATTTGAAGATATAAATAAAGATGGTACAGCGACCTTTAAGATCCACGTAGAAACCGATAAAATGACAATCAAGAGGTGTCAGGCAGGGCGACAAAATCTCACTAAAGCTGTTTACAGCTTGTTTAGATGAAATATTTAAGAAGCTAGATTGGAAGGAGAAAGGCATTAAGATAAGGGAAGAAGACTTAAGCAATCTAAGATTTCCTGATGACATTGTTCTCTTCGGCGAGTCAGCAAATGAATTACAACAATTGCCAAGCGATTTGAATAGGGGTAAACATGTAAAAGACTAAAGTCATGTTCAATAGTCGAACCCCAGTTGAGCAAATACAAATACCGGGCGAGGCAGTAAACGAGTATGTATACCTAAGGCAACTCATCCAGCCGAATGCATCCTGCGAAGCTGAGATTAAACGACGAATTAGGCTAGATTGGAGTGCCTTCGATACACAAAATAATATATTACGAGGTCGTTTGCCATTATGTCTAAAGAGAAAGATTTTTAACTAATATGTCCTCCCCGTCATA
>NW_028234409.1:41858188-41865688 GCF_977035675.1 Penaeus japonicus
CTCGAGCACTGGGTAGTAGTTATCCCCCCCCTCCCCAAACAACCTTAACGACCTGGGCTATGATGTCCAGGGAGTTCTTTTACGCGCACTCTCTCTGGGTAGCCACGATACGCACCACACGGTTCCTGTGGCAGACGCGGGTAGCAGCCTGAGCTTGGGGGCGTGAATTTGGGACCCGTCGCCACGTACCGCGTCCTGATGCCGTGTACCGTATGGCGGAGCCTGACGCCTCTCCTCCATCACACAGGCTATGTACCAACCCCCATTGTGCTGCATAAAAACCTCCGTGTCTTGTGCCGCGGTAAGCTAGACGACACTTGTTTCTTCCGTGTATAGTGTCCGTGAATAGTGTTTGCGTATAGTATCCGTGTATAGTGTCCCGTGTACTGTGTCCCATGTACAGTGTTCCGTGTATAGTGTTCCGTTAGTGTTTTCCGTGTCCAATTTTATGTGCAACGTAATTTGTTTGTGTTCTGTTTTTGTTTCGTTTAATGTAGCTTTAGTCGTTTCATGTGTCTCGTGTTGTGTTGTATGTATTTGTAGTTTTATTGTCTTCGTTCTGTTTAAATAATGAATCCTTTCAAGAAGGCGTGTTTCCTTTCCTAAACCCTAATGACTGATGCTATCCTAAGCCTCCGAGACACCTGCCAAAACAGTGATTTATTCGGGATTATATCCCGTGGTGGCAGTGACTACGTCCGTGTAAAGTTTGTGAGAGACGAGAGTCACTACAGTGTGTGTTTGTTCGGGGGCGGGGCGGTGGGAGTGGGAGTGGGGATGGAGTGGGGGTGGGGATGGAGTGGGAGTGGGGGTGGGGGTGGGGGTGGAGTGGGAGTGGGAGTGGGAATGGGGTGGAGTGGGAGTGGGAGGGGGAATGGGGTGGAGTGGGAGTGGGGATGGAGTGGGAGTGGGAGTGAGGGTGGTGTAAGGGTGTGTTGGATGGGTGGAGAGGGGTAGGACTGGTAGGTAGGGGGAGGATGTGTAGTGTATGTATTGGCGTTTGTGTGTATGTGTAGTGCTGGGGGGAGGGGAGGGTGTAAGTGTGAATATGCGTGTGTTTGAGGGGAGTGAAGGAAATATGTAAGTGTGTATATCCATGTTTGTGGGGCGGTGGTGGGGGGAGGGAAACTGTGTGTGTGTGTGTGTGTGTGTGTGTGGTGCAACGAATATTATCTCATTTTCTTATTGATTTATCACACCACGTTGATTACTTAACATTAAAATTATCATCGTCATTATTATGATTCAGTAATGCCTGATAATATCGATATTACGAACTTTATATTCGTTATATAACATCTGTGAAACATTTTCTAGTAGCTTCAATTAAGAAATATAAAAAGGGAAAAAAAGAATTACTGAAAAAAAACGCTTAATGAAATCTTTAGAGAATCTTGAAATAGTTTATTCCTTGTTTTTAATTTATCTCTCCCCTTTCTCTCCCCTTCCTTCCTCTCTCTCTCTCTTTCTTTCTTTCTCTCTCTCGCTCTATCTTTATCTATCGATCGATCTATCTATATTTCTCTCTCTCTCTTCCTCTATCTCTCCCTATTTCTCTCTCTCTTTCTCTATCCCTGCCTATCTCTCTCTCTCTCTCTCTCTCTCTCTCTCTCTCTCTCTCTTTTTCTCTCTCTCTCTATCTATCTCTTTCTCTATCTCTCCTTATTTCTCTCTCTCTCTCTCTCTCTCTCTCTCTCTCTCTCTCTCTCTCTCTCTCTCTCTCTCTCTCTCTCTCTCTCTCTCTTTCTCTATCTCACTTGCCTTATCTCTCTCTCTCTCTCTCTCTCTCTCTCTCTCTCTCTCTCTCTCTCTCTCTCTCTCTCTCTCTCTCTCTCTCTCTCTCTCTCTCTCTCTCTCTCTCTTCCTCTCTCTCTCTTTCTTTCTTTCTTTCCCTCTTTTTCTTCTCTCCTTCTTTCCTTCTCTCTCTCTCTCTCTCTCTCTCTCTCTCTCTCTCTCTCTCTCTCTCTCTCTCTCTCTCTCTCTCTCTCTCTCTCTCTCTTTCTCTATCTCTCGCTATTACTTTTTTTTCTATCTCTCCCTATCTCTCTCTCCCTCGTTCGCTCTTTACCTATCTATCTATCTCTTTTTCCATCAGTTTCCCTTTCCTCCTTTTTAATTAATTCTCTTCCTCTGGCTCCCTAACCTCTTTTTCATTTTTCTTTGAAATCTTCTTTTCTTTTCATTTCTTCCCCCTTCCCCCTCTTCCCATCATGATTCTCCTTCTCCCTTTTATTTTTTTCGTTCCCTTTCTTTCCAATCCCCCCCCCCCTCCATCCCTCCTCCATTTCATTTTTCTTCCTAACCTTTTCCATCTTCTTCCCCCTCCTTTATACCCCCCCCCCACCCTCTACCCACCTACCCATATCCTCCCTTTTTCTCTCCTATTATTTCCTCACTATTTTCTTTTCTTTTCTTTTCTCTCCCTTTACACCTTCTTCCCCCCCCCCTCTCTCTCTCCCCCAACTCCACCCATCTACTCCTCCACCCATCTACTCCCCACACCCCCATTTCATCATCACCTTACTCCTCAACCCCCTCCTCCTCCTCCACCCTCCCCTCCCCTATCCCCACTTGCGTGACCTAGGCTATAATCCTGACCTTGTCCCTAATTTACCTATCGACAGCTCGTCCCATATATCACACTTGAAGGGAAGAACGAGGAGAAAGGTTAAGAAGAAGAGGAAAATGAGGAATGATTGAGGAGAAGCGAGGAAGGGAGGGAGGGAAGGGAGAGAGGGAAGGGAGGGAGTAGGGGAATGGGAGGAAAGAAGGGAAGGGAGGAAGTAGGAGAATGGGAGGAAGGGAGGGAAGGAGGGAGAAAGGGAAAGGGGAAGTGAGTGGTGAGGATGAAATAGAGGGGGAAGGGGGACAGGGAGGAATGGAATGAAAGGTTGGAGAAAGAGACAGAGTGAGAGAGAGAGAGAGCGAAAGCGAGAGAGAGAGAGATAGAGATAGAGATAGAGAGAGAGAGAGAGAGAGAGAGAGAGAGAGAGAGAGAGAGAGAGAGAGAGAGAGAGAGAGAGAGAGAGAGAGAGAGAGAAAGAGAGCGAGAGTGAAATTTAAAGAGCGAGAGAGCGAAAATGAGAGAGCGAGAGAGCGAAAATGAGAGAGCGAGAGAGCGAGAGAGAGACTAAGTAAGACAGAGGTAGAGAGAAGCAAAAATGAACCACTCCCATTCCTTCACAAAAAAGGAAGAAGAAAAAGAGAAGGAAAAAATCAGGCAGCACGTAATTAATATCCGGCCCTTGTGTGAGTGACGGCGCCAGAATGAGACGCGAGCGAAGGTGTGAGGTGAAGACCAATAAGAGGTTAATGAGAGGTTTAGAGCGAGGCTTAAAGTATAAGGGAGGAGGTATGAGGTTAAGGTGATGGAAGTACGAGGAAGGAAGTATGAGGTGAAGACCAATAAGAGGTTAATGAGAGGTTTAGAGCGAGGCTTAAAGTATAAGGGAGGAGGTATGAGGTTAAGGGGATGGAAGTACGAGGAAGGAAGTATGAGGTTAAGGGGATGGAAGTACGAGGGAGGAAGTGTGAAGCTAGGGATAGGAGTTTGAGGTTAAAGATGGAAGGATGAGGGAGGAGGCATGAGGCTAAGGGTGAAGGTATGAGGCACGAAGTATGAGGCTAGGGATGGAAGTATGAGGAAGGATGTATAAGGATAGGGATGTAAGAATGTGGGAGGAAGTATCAGGGTGCAGATACAGAAAGGTAGATAGATAGGTAGATAGATAGATAGGTGGAGAAAGAGAGATAGTATGTATGTATGTCTGTGCGTGCTTATGTTCATATATGTACACACACACAACCATATATATATATATATATATATATATATATATATATATATATATATATATATATATATATATGTATGTATGTATGTATGTATGTATGCATGTATGTATGTAAGTATACATATTATTACGACCACTTCTCCTATACTTAGTATAATTGGCCTTGTCCGTGTTGAATCCATTTACTTTCTTTATTCTGAAAACTTATCACCTGATTCAACACTGGGAAGTGGTGTAATAACATTGCCACAATGTCCTTTTTATTGTGACAACAGTGATCCAATCTTATGTTAAGATACAAGAGCATTAATTGTTCAACTTCGGATAATAAAACACTTATTTTTATAAAATTCAAAACTATATTAAAATAAAAATGTCTTCTACATTTAACAAAGCATAAGAAATAAACACAATATGAATCTTCATAAAACTAAATAGAATATCTTTCAATAGCACCTCCAAACATATTCACTCGTAATAATTCCAATCCCCGTATTAATGGATTTCCCAAATACTGTGAGACAAACATTAACTATTTTAGTTAACAACCTGAGTAGGCAAATCACAACATCACACAGCATGAAAATATCCAGTAAACCTTCTGTCCTTGTCTCCCAAGTGTAAACAATGGCCTCGACCCCAATGTAGGAATACATTAACTATCTCCGTTAATATCACAATAATCCTACCACTGAGATCAAATACATCCATCAAACCTTGTAGCTGAACCCATCGAATCCACGATAAGCACCACAAGAAACACAACTTTGAAGAAATAACGCTACAATCGACCAAACAAAATAGTGAGAGACGACATAACTATCACAGCCTGGGTTCCCCACATGTCTCTCTCGAATGTAAACAAAACGCTCCTGATTAGGACGCTTGCATTGCGCATCTCGCTCTTCACTTAAAACAAAATCAGTATACATTACATGAAGTAAATATAACAAAACAATCATAATTTCTATATTAGGAATCAGGGCGTAATACATCCCCCCCCTAAAAATAGTTTTCTGCTACAGTCCTTTACTTTAAGGACTGCGAGATAAAGCATCTGCTATCACATTATCAATACCTTTAATGTGTTTAATTACTAGATTAAATGGCTGGAGCAGAAAACTCCATCTCATAAGCCTCTGATTCTTATTCTTAAACCTTTCAATAAAAATTAATGGGTTATGGTCTGTAAACACAGTAATAGGAAATGGTGAGGCACTTAAGTACACTTCAAAAAATTGCAAAGCCAAAATCAGAGACAATGCCTCCTTTTCTATGGTGGCATAATTTAGTTGATGCTTTTTAAACTTAGCACTATAATAACAGATGGGATGTAATATTTCATCAAATTCTTGTAATAACACTGCACCTGCACCATAATCACTAGCATCAACATGTAAAATAAAAGAAACACTGTAGTCTGGATTCCTTAACACTGGATGACACATTAACAATCCTTTGATTTTCTTGAAGGCATCTTCACATTCTTGTGTCCATGTAAATTTCTGGTTCTTCTTAAGTAAATTAGTTAATGGCACTGCTACAGTAGATAAGTTTGGACAAAATCTTCTGTAGTATCCCACCATACCAAGGAAACTCATCACTTTCTTCTTAGTGTTTGGTTGAGGAAAGTTCACTACTGCTTCCACCTTGGCAGTTATAGGAGCTACTTGTCCTTGTCCAACAACATAACCGAGAAATTCCACAGATGCATGTCCAATATCACACTTCTTAAGGTTAATGGTAAGCTTGGCTTCAGATAGTTTTTCAAACACTCTTCTTAAACGGCTTATATGTTCTTCCCATGTCTCTCCATAAACTAAGACATCATCAATGTACGCCTGGACTCCTTCTATATCAGCAGTTAGATAGTTCACCAATCGCTGGAAACTTGCAGGAGCATTCTTCATCCCAAACGGCATTACACGATACTGGAAAAAACCATCCGGTGTAACAAATGCTGAAATTTGCTTCGCCCTCTCCGTCAATCCAATCTGATAGTAGCCTTTTAACAGATCAATCTTGGTAATGTAGTTTGCATTTCCTATTTGATCAATTATATCATCGATCCTTGGTAAAGGGTAAGCATCCGTCTTTGTTTCTTGATTCACTTTTCTGTAATCCGTACACAATCTAAAAGAACCGTCTGGTTTTGGTACCAATAGACATGGTGAAGACCAGCTACTTGCACTAGGTTCTATGATGTTATTATCTAGTAAATATCTTATTTCTTGCTTTAGATATTCCCTTTTCACATGATTCATCCTGTACGGAGCCTGTTTGATAGGAGAAGCATTTCCTACATCCACATCATGTTGTACCAAGTTTGTTTGTTGGGGTACATCACTAAACAACTTCACATGCTGATGTATTAACACACAAATTTCTTCCCTTTGATCATCAGACAAATGACTCAGTTTGTCATTCAAGTTATTCAGAATATCACTGTTACACAATTTCATATCTATATTCATATTTCTAAATTCATCCTCATGATTATCACTTATCACATTAAGATTGACAACCTTTGATTCAATAACAAAATATTCTTTCAACATGTTTACATGACACACTCTTTCAGATCTACGTCTGTCTGGGGTTTTAATCACATAATTTACATCATTGAGTTTTCTTACAATCTCATATGGACCAAAGAATTTTGCTTTCAGAGGTTGCCCTTGCATAGGCAAAAAGGCCAATACTTGATCACCAACTTTAAAATCATGCACTTTAGATTTAGCATCAAATCTGAGTTTCATTTTACACTGGGAGCTTTTCATATTTTCTCTAGCTAATTCCCATGCTTGAAATAGCTTTTCTCTAAAAGTTGATACATGATCTAGTACAGTTTGTTTTTCATCACTCTGAATCCACATTTCTTTCAGAACTTTTAAAGGACCTCTCACATCATGAGCAAATATGAGGTCTTGTGGACTAAATCCAAGAGATTCTTGCACAGCATCTCGTACAGCAAATAATAGGAAGGACACTCCTTCATCCCATTCTTTATTAGTGTCATTGCAAAATTTTCTAAGCATGTTCTTAAGGGTCTGATGAAACCTTTCTAATGCTCCTTGACTTTCTGGGTGGTAGGTGCTTGAATGAATTTGTTTAATTCCTAGATCACTCATTACTTTTTGAAAATATGTTGACATGAAATTACTACCCTGGTCTGATTGAATTATTTTAGGCAAGCCAAAAGTTGTGAAAAACTTTATCAGAGATTTAACTATTACCTTAGCTGAAATGTTCCTTAATGGTATGGCTTCTGGGTATCTGGTAGCACAACACATAATTGTTAACAAATATTGATGTCCTGATTTGGTCTTGGGTAATGGTCCCACACAATCTAACAATACTCTACTAAAAGGTTCATCCAATACAGGAATAGGTATAAGGGGAGCTTTGGCAATACTTTGGTTTGGCTTCCCCACAATTTGACATGTATGACAAGACTTACAAAAATTAATCACATCCTTTTTTACATAAGGCCAATAAAAATGATTCAGAATCTTGGCATAAGTCTTCCTAATTCCTAAATGTCCAGACATAGGTGTATTATGAGCTAATTTCAATATCTCAGATCTGTATCTCTTTGGAAGCACAATTTGATGAACTGCCGTCCAAGAGTTATCTGCTGGAACTTTGGGTGGAGTCCACTTACGCATAAGGACACCATGTTTAATATAGTAGCCCTTGGAACATT
>NW_028234409.1:41891162-41898662 GCF_977035675.1 Penaeus japonicus
TCTCTCCCTCGTACTCACTGTACTCTCTCTCTCCTCTCTCCTTCATTATCTCTCTGTCGATCTCCTGTCTCTTTTCCTTCTTTATCCCTCTCTAACATCTCATCTTCTCTCTATCTTCTTCATCTATTATCTATCTTCTCTCTATCTCTCTTTCTCTAATTCATCATTTCCTTCTTCTTCTACTCCTCTAATCCCTTCCTCATCTCTTCTTCTCTCTCTCTCTTTCTCTCTCTCTAATCTTTCTCTCTGTCTCTCTCTCTCTTCTTCTTCTCTCTTCTTTTCTCTCGTACATCTCTTTCATCTGACTCTTCTCCCTTGTCCTTTCCTCTCTCTGTCTTCGTCTCTCCTCTCCCCCTTCACCTTATTTTCTCTCTCTTCTCTCTTCTTCTCCTCTCTTTGTCCTCTTCTCTTTTCTTCCTTCTCTCTCTACCTCACTCTTCTCTCTTCTCCTCTCCTCCTCTCTATCTCTCCTCTTCATCACTCCTCCTCATCTCTCTCTCCCATCTCCATCCTCTTCTCTCATCTTCTCCTTACTCATTCTCTCTCTTGACTTCTCACTTCCTCCTCTCCTGTCTTCTCTTCTTCTCTCCTCTTCCCCTCTGTCTTCTTCTCTAACCACAAACATCTCTCCACTCTCCCTCCTTTTTCTCTGTATAATTCTCTCTCTCTCCCCTCTTACTCTAAAACTATTCTTTCTGTCCTCTGTCCACTGCTTCCTTGTTCCTTAATGTATCTCTTTTATTCCCGCCTGTCCTCTGAGTCTCACGTATCTCCATCTCTTCTCATCTATACATTTTGCTCTAAGTCTCTCTTCTTCATATGATTCTTGAGTTCCCTGTCATCCTTTTTCTGTCTTCTCTCTATCTCCTGTGTCTCTATCTCTGTCCTGCACTCTAATGCAACTACAGTGCAATCTACTACTAATCTTACCTGTTGCTCACTTGTCTACGTACTCAGACTATCTTCACTACAACTGTATACACACACACATATTTATATATATATAATAATAGCTTTTCTCTATAACGTATATTTTTATATATCCTCATCCTACTATATAGTCTCCTCTATGTGTATATTCGATTAGCAGTATTGTATTGTAATTGATATTTAATTAGCTGAGTATGAAAAGTAACAGAATGTAGCTGAAGATTATAAAATATATTTAGTAATAGATAATGAGAAAGATATTATGATGAGTAAGCGTAGAGATTGTAATATATAATATTATCGTCCTCATCTCTTATACTTCTCTATTCCACATCACCTCTACATACACCACTAACTACTTTATCTACATCACATTAACAAACATCAAACTCAACAACACTCTCTACACATATCTCTCATCATCATCATTACTTCTGCTCTACTTCAATGCTGACTGCTCCCTCTACTACTTACTCATACTCACATCAAACTCTCTCAAATCCTCTCAAAAAATCTCTCTTTATCATATCATCTCTCTCTTCGCGCTCCGCTCCTCTTCTTCCTCTCTCTCCTTTCTCTGTCTCGTCTCTGTCTCTTTTGTCTCGCTCATATATCTCTCTCTACTCTCTCTCTCTCTATTCTTTCTCTTCTTCTTCCTCATCTACATACCTTCTCAAAATCTCTCTATCTAATCTCTTATATATGTCGTAATTTCACTCTACTAATCTACTCTCCTTCTCTCAACTCTCTCCTAATCTCTCCCTCTTTTAAGTAGACATGAGAGGTCGGACGAGAAAGATTGAGATTGAGAGTGAGAATTTTTTGACGAGGAGAGATGATGCAGTAAATGATGAGTAGAGAGGGAGAGCGATTTTCGATATACAGAGATTATAATATTAATCTATCTTCTTCTCTTTTTCTCTTATCCTATTTCTTCTTTCTCTCTCTCTCTCTCTCTCCATCTTCCTCTCTCCATTCACTAATATTCTTCTCTTTCATATCTATTCTCAACTTATATTATTCTTATATACCCTCCTTTTACTTCTCTTCATATCAATCATCTTCCTTACACTCTCATTCATTATCATAACTACACCCCCAAAAAACACACTACATTCCTCCTCCTTTCTGTACATATTCATACAAATCATACTCCCTCATCTTTAATCCTCTCTTCTTCTCTCTCTCTTTCTCCTCCTCAATCATCTCTTCTCTATATCACCAAAATCAAATCCTCATCCTCTTCCTTCTACTCCATCTTCATTCTCTCTCCTCAAAACTCAAAATCATCACTATCACTCTCTCTCAATTCTCTCTTTCTCCTCTCTCTTCTTCACTCTCCACACACACACATCTTCTATAATATCTATTTCTCCTTCCGATCTATCCTCCCCCATTTATTGATGCCCGATAACCCAGAAGGAGAGAGGGAGAGAGAGACCTAGAGAGGAGAGCAGAGAGAGAAGCAGAGAGAGGAGAAGGCCTCATATCGAGACTAGCAAGAGGTATAGTAAGAGATGATGAAGAAACGATGATGGCGTTGGTATAGGATATAGTAGAGAATGAGAGAAAGCTGACGAAAGACCCGAGCGAAAGAAGAGAGAACGAGAAAAGAAGAATAGAGAAAAGAGTAAAAAGAAGGGGAAAAGGAAAAGAGAGTAGAGAGAGAGCAAGGAAAGGAAAGAGAGAAAACAGAAAACGACGACGAGAGAGTCCAATGGGCAAAGTAGAGAATGACGAATGAAGACGAGCAGAGACGTCCCCCCCCCGAGCCGGCCCCACCCCCCCCCACGAGACCGCACCCACCGGAGAAAGGAGGGAGGACGGAGAGGGAAGAGCGGGGCCGGAGGGGCGAGGCGGGCCCAGACCAGCGGAGCCGGAGGGACAATAGCGAGCCCCACCCCGGCGGACCCGCCGGGCGCCGCCCTCCCCCCGAACCCCCCCCCCCCCGACCGACCCCGGGAGGAAGCGAACAGCAGAACGAACAACAGGACGCTCACAAGAAAGGGGACCCGGAAGATAACACGACGAGCGAACGGAAACTGACGGAACCAAGGCGGGCCGCGGAACGCGCACGAGGGGCCCCAGGAGGGGGGAAACCAGGCGGAAGCGAAGAGACCACAGGGGGGGAGGAACGCCGCGCGGCCGCGAAGTAGGAGAAAGCGGAGAAGGACCAAGGACCCATGAGGAAACCGGGAAATAGGACCACCAGGCGACGGAACAATAAGAGAGGAGAGGGAGAAAGAGCGGGGAGAGGAAAGAAGGGGGAAAAAAAGAGAAGTACAGCCCAGGACCCCGAGACAAGAGACGAAGCACCCCCCCCCACCCCCCACCCCCCTAAAGCGAGACGAGAAATACCCGCCCCCCTCCCCCACCCCCCCCGCCCTAGCGCCCCCGACCCACCAAATCCCCCGACCACGACCTACCCAGAAAGCCTCCCGAGACAAAGACGGAACCACCCCCACAACAAAAAGATATCCCCTACGATAAGGGAGAGCTCGGGACAAGGGAAACGCGAACGAGAGGGAACCGTCAGCCATGGAAAACTAAACCCAAATAAAACCAAAAAAAAAAACTATAATACCAAACTAATATTATAAAACTCAAATCTATATACATAAAAAAAACTAACCCATCATCATTCCTGGTTTTTGTTCCTCACCCTCCGCGAACCCTCAGACACACCAAGTCCGCTGCTCACCTATACTCCTCCGTCCTAAGAACCTCGGAATGCGCGAATGCGTTACTGAACCATCCCACCCCTAACGCACATCGTTTTTGTGTTACTCTGAATGCGGCTATTGGAAGATCGACCCTAAACTAACCACACGCCCTTAACGGCCTTCCAATACCCGATAACCCAATACAGGATCGCCGCCCCGCTATACCCAGCTATAGGAACCGCACCCCCACCCAACCTTCCCCAACCCTCACTATTCAGACTTTACTTGGGTGGTTAGGCTCAGTCCCCGTGTTATATACTCAATCCTGAGCGCGATATGGATGATACAGTGTGCTTGTCCCCCCCCTCCACCCCCCCCCCCCCCCCCTTTGTTGTTTTATTCGTTCCTTATCTCTCATCCCTACCACCTTAACTTCTGCATCTGTTCTCTCTACTTCATATATCATCTTCTCTCTCTTACTTCCTCTCTAATGATACTGTGTCACCTACTCGTCATCCGGATGTCTGCGCTCTCCCTCTTCTTATCCGCTCTCATCCCGCCCCCCCTCTTCGCTTACTAGTATACACCCATATTTAGCGATAATCAAAAATTCTCGCCCCGATTCTCTCTAATGATCTCTCTCGTAGCGCTCCCTAAACTATCCTCTCAGTCATTATCGAACACTGATGCGATCGCTTACTCTCGCTTCTCTTCCGACTTCTAGTGTCTCGCGTTGTTCAGTTCGGAACATCCTCTCTCCTCTTAGTTCTCACCACACCCACCCCTCCCACTGCCCCCACGTTCTCTACTCTTATATGCTCCGCCCCCTCTACCCGCTTTTCTACATCCTTCCTGACGGTTTCGCTCAGACGGCTCGCCTCTCTGGCTCCGTCGCTCTAGCGTATCTCTATAGCTCTAATTTAATTGCCAATTATCGATACTATCTCTTTATATCTCTCTTCCTACTCTCTCTCGGTAATGTAGACGCTGAATAGCTAGTCGCTCTCTCGCCTCCCTTCTCCTCTCTCTTCTCCTCTCTCTCTCTCATTCATCTCTACTTCTCTCTCTCTCTTTCTCTGCTGCTCTTCTCTCTCTTTTTAAGCTAATTTCTCTTCCGCTACCCCCCCCCTCCCCCTTCTCCCTCTTCTTTACTCTCTCTCTCTCTTCTTTCTTTTCGCCTACTTCTCTCTGCTCTCTTTATCGGGTAGCGTCCCCCTTTCTCTCCTCGCTCTCTCCTCTCTCTCTCTTCTACTCTCTGCTCTCCTCGTCTTCTCGGTCTGCTCAGACTTTCTCTCTCTCTGTCTCTGCATGCTTTCTTCCCAAATATTACTGGGAGGGGAGGGAGGAGGGCATGGATTGAGTGGGAGGGGTGGGTGATGGGGGTGGGAGGGGTGGCGGTTATGGCTTGATGGGGGTTAGGGGTGAAAAGGTGGGGGGAGACTGGTTAGGGAGATTTATCTCTATTGTATATTTCATTCTAAAAAAAATATATTCATTGGTAACGTCGTTGTTTAATAATTGTCATTATCATATTGATTGCTGTTGTTGTTTTTATCATAGTTATATATATAACTATATAATATAATTATATTAAATATATAAAAATATATATAATATATATATATATATATATAAATCTGTATGCCTGTATCTATAAATTTCAATATATATATCTTATATATGTTGTGAGTGTATATGTATATGTATATATATTATTCTATATTAAATATATATATATATATATATAATATAAATAATATTCTATATGATTTATAAATAGTATATAATATATATATATATATAATATTATAATTAAAATAGTTATAAATATATATATATAATATATATCTATATATATCTATAAGAATATGTTATATATTATATTCAAATTAAATATATTTATATATATATATATATATAGAATCTGATTTATATATAAATTGTTAAATAAATATTTATTATATATCTATATATATATGATTATATATATATAGTTATAAATATCTCATCAATAATATATATATATATATATATGATTATATATATATATATATATATATATATATATATAAATTGCAGTGATAATTAGCAACACTTTCCTTATCATTCATATCAGAATCGTCATTATTACTAAGATACATCAACTTAATTGTCATTGCTGCTATTAGGGATATCATTATCATTACCGTTATAAACATAATAAGTAGTAGATGTAGTAGTAGAGTAATTAGTACTGCTAATAGTAGCAGTAGTTATAACATAATGATCATTATTGAAATCATAATCGTTACTATCATCATCATCAAGAGCATTATTTGAAAACTAATACTTCCCTTTTAATCACCCAGCTATTAGAATAACAATATAGAATTTATCTTTATTATTTGTTCATCAACATTAACTTTATCATTTTCTTTAAAGTTACGTGGAAATCCCATACAAGAAAAAATGTAAGCAAACTATACATCTATGATTCTTTCATTTAGTTCTATACAATTCGATGAATGATAAGAAATATATGGATATCCGGACAGTTATATCTAGTAGCATGCATTTCCTTATCATAATAAGACGACACAAAATTATCGAGTAATGAATAGACATTGACATTTACCTTTATTGATAATGAAAAAACGAAAGATATATTTACCAATGATCTTTAGGTTGTCCATAATATGTTCAGTGGACCCCCTCCTGCCTGAAAAAAAACAAAAAAAAAAAAACAAAAAAAAAATAAATAAATAAATATATAAATAAAAGGAAACACATCAGGTTGCGTTGTTCTACTTTCGGTACAGATTCGGTTCTTTGTTCTTTATCAAATTATATTCCGGCTTCATGTTAAACACTCATTTTTGCCACAAGAATAAGCGCGTGGTTTATTTTGATATATATGTATATATTTAATTCATTCATGTGAACCAAATTGATGTATGTATGTGATTTCTCTTCATGAATCAGATTATTGTTTTTGATGCTTTGAACTTTGACCTACGTGGCATCGCTCTTTAACTTTTTTTATTTTTTGACCTTCGACCCGTCTGTTTGATGATGTGACCGATACATTTCTCCCCCTTATCTTAGAATGAATGACCCTAGAGTTCCCCTCACGATGCTTCCTTTATTTGCATGATGTCCTAGCAGTATAGAAGCTTATCATGAGAGAGATCTGGTATTGATCAAATGGGGTACGGCAGTGGGCAGACATGGTGAAAGGGAGTAACAAGTGCTAGATTAAACGCACGCAACGGGTTGAGGGCGGGCACGCGAGGCGCAGGGTACACACAGACAGCACACACAGCACAGCAGATGCTACACACACACGACCACAGCACACACCACGGGAGGGACATAGTATAGTAGTAGTTATATATATGATATATATATAATATGATATATTATAGTGATAGGTATATATCATGATACATACAGTACTCTAGCCATTCATGGGAACGCAGCAAGGCAGACGCACGAAGACATGGAACAACACAATAGAACGCAGGAACACAAGATTGCATACACAAACGCATGCGAGCATATTTAGCTCTACCTCCACAATGGACCCCATCACAAAATCGAGGTATAGGGGATGGGTGGGAGGGAGTAAGGGGTGAGGAGGGGGGAAGGGAAAAGGAGGAGAGAAGAAATGTGCGAAAAGGGGGGAGTGGGAAGGGGGAAAGTAGGGGTGAAGGGGGAAACTGTCATTTTCTATACCTCAGGAAGGAAACTGAAGTTTAAATCGAGTAACGGAAGGCCCTCTAAAGAGTGTTTTTCCTCCGAAGAAATTTTTAGTTCCTCCACATGTAATTTTCTCTTGTATGTTTCAATAGAGCTTTTTTTTTAATTTTTTTTTTGATTTATTAGTTGGGGGGAGGCTTAATTTTTTAGGGAATTTGTCTGTCTGATC
>NW_028234409.1:41903662-41908662 GCF_977035675.1 Penaeus japonicus
ATTATTAGCATTGTTATTAGTATTATTGTGGTTATTGCTGTTATTAGCGTCATTATTGATGTTATTGTTATCGTTATCAATATTCTCATTCGTATCTTCATCTTATTCGATGTTATTGATATTATGATTAGGAAATAATTCGATTTTATTTGACTGTGTAAAGAGGTATAGCTTTATCTCTCTCTCTCTCTCTCTCTCTCTCTCTCTCTCTCTCTCTCTCCGTCTGCCTCTATCTCTCTAACGCTGTTGCGTTGTCTCCTTCTGCTGCCTCTTTCTACTGCCAATCTGACTTTCTTCCCTTATTTCTCTCTCTCTCTCTCTCCTCTCTCTCTCTCACTCTGCTCTCGCTCTCGCCTTCTTTCTCCTACTTGCTCAGCTCTAGCAGTTTCTTCTTCTCCGCCTCTCTGAGCTCTCTCTCCTCTCGCCTTAGTTCGCTTCATCTTCTTCTTCTTTTCTCTCTCTCTCTCTCTTCTCGTCTTCTCTCTCTCTCTCTTCTCTCTCTCTCTCTCTCTCTATTCTCTCTCTCTTCTCTCTCACAACACCACACTCGCTCTCTCTCTCTCTTTACAACACATCGATCTATGACTTTCACTCTCTCATCTCCCTATTCACACGCTACTCTATATCACACACTCTCCCTTCTCTCACTCTTCATCTCACTCAACGCTCTCTCTCTTCACATCTCACTCAACACTCTCCTCTCTCTCTCTCATTCTCCCTTATTCTCTTGTGCTCTCTCTCCCACACTCTCTCTGTCTCTTCTTTTCTCTCTCTCTCTCTCCTGTCCTCTCCTGCTCTCTCTCTATGTATCTTTGGCGACTCTGCTCTGTCTCTCTCTATATATTGTCTCCCTTTATTCTTAGTCTCTCTCTCTCACTCTTCTCTCTCCTCTATCCGAGTTTTTCTCTCTGCATCTCTCTTCTCTCCCTTCTGTCTCTCTCGTTCACTCTCTCTCTCTTCATCTCTGACCTACTCTCTCTGCATCGCAATCCCTCAAATTTTCCTTTATCCATTTCCTCCCTCTTCTCCCACTCCCCCCATGACTCATCTCTCCCGGTGTGGATATTAAATGAAAAACTTTCCAAACCGCATCAACTTAATGACGTGTTTAGTCCGCTGATACGACTCCCGGACGAAAAAAAAGAGAAAATAAGAAAAAAAAACTACGGAGGAAGTTTTGACCGCTACACTTGATAAGAGAGATAAGGGAGAGATAAAGAGAAGCGTGTTCTAACTCTTTAATAAGCTAAACCTGTGTTGAAAGTACTTGGGGTTGCCAAAAGTTTTCAGGAAGTTACTTTGGATAGCTTCTCTCTCTCTCTCTCTCTCTCTCTCTCTCTCTCTCTCTCTCTCTCTCTCTCTCTCTCTCCTTCCATCTCTCTCTCTCTCTCTCTCTCGCTCTCTCTCTCTCTCTCTCCTTCCATCTCTCACTCTCTCTCTCTCTCTCTCCTTCCATCTCTCACTCTCTCTCTCTCTCTCTATCTATCTATCTATCTATCAATTATCTATCTGTCTATTTTTCTCTCTCTCTCTCTCTCTCTCTCTCTCTCTCTCTCTCTCTCTCTCTCTCTCTCTCTCTCTCTCTCTCTCTCTCTCTCTCTCTCGCTCTCTCTCCTTCCATCTCTCTCACTCGCATGTTTTCCCCCGTCATGGCAAGGATTCGACGCGATGTATTCACCGCACCCACTGACGTAGAAGAAACTAGACACTTGAGCATTGCGTGGACTAGGATGGGGTAGGAGAGGGAGAGGGGAGGGAGGAAATGAAGGAGAGGGAGAAGAGAGAGAGGAGTAGAGAAGAGGAAGGATTAAGAGGGGGGGTGAAAGAAAGAAGAAGGAGGAAAGGAGAGGGAGATGAGTGGATGTGAGGAGAAGGAAGAGAGGAGGCGGAGAAGACGAGATGAGAGATGAATAAGGCTGAGAGGGGGCAGAGCGATATTAGGAGTGAGAGAGTATGCGTGGTAAGTGTAATGTTTATAGAGGAAGGAGGAGATATAACAACGAAGGAGAAAGAAAAAGGAGAAGAGAGACGAGAGGAAGAAGGAGACGGAGTGAGGGTAGGCGTTGTCGGAGGGAGAGGGGAGAAGCTTTTCGAAGGGAGTATCTTGGAGAAGGATGAGTATAGAGGTAGCATTGCGTTAGAGTGGTGAGGAGAGAGGTTGAGAAGAGGAGGGAAAGAGGAAGGAGAGGTGAGGAGCGTGGGGGAAAGGAGAAAGAGAGAAGTGTTGTAGGGGAGGAGAGAGAGGGATAGAGGAAATTAGTGGAATATGGTATATATTAGTTGTTAATGTAATTGAATATATAATTTAAGGTGAGAAACTATATATACATAGTATGATATATTAGTAAGTCATGACCTGGTAGCGATACAATAGCTAATAAGTAGGAGTATAGAATATAAGAGTAATTAGGGGGAGAGGGATAAGTATACAGGTGGAAGATGGAGTATATACAGGGTAAGAGAAGGGTATGATACTCAAGGTAGATGGGAGAAAGATTTAAGTATAGTCGGTAGTGATATAGAGTAGGGAGTATGTAGTAGAGTGGGAGTCTAATAGTGAAAGGGTAATGAATGAGTAAGTAGGATATATAAGTGAGGGGTAAGATGTATAGAGAATGAGAGGAGAGATAAGGTGAGGATATATGTTATATAGACAGTAGTAATATGTGGTGCGGATGGTGGGTGGGAGGAGGGAGTATGAAGGGGAGAGGAAGGAGGAGAGAAGGGGAGGGGAGGAGGGAGGGAGGGGATTAAGATGAGGCAAAAAAGAAGGAAGGAATAGATAGGGTGGAAGGGGAGAAAGGGTAAGGAAGGGGAGGAAGGGGAAGTTGGAAAGGGGGAAAAAAGGTGAAGAAGGGAAAAAGGGGGGAGGTCGGAAGTAAAAAGGGGAAATAAAGGAAAAGTAGGAGAAGTGTGGGGAAAAAAGGGAAGGGGAGGAGAAAAAGGGGAGGAAGGATGTGAGGCAAAAAATTAAAGTAAGGGGATAGTGAGGGGCAAGAAAAAGAATAAAAGAAGTAAGAGAAAAGTAAAAAAAAAGGGGAAGGGGAAAAAAGGTGAAAGAAAAGGGCGAAAGAAAAAAAGAAGAAAAAAAAGGAGGGGAAAAAAAGGAAGAGGGAAGAAGGGGGGAGAAGAATGAGATGAATTAAAGAAAAAGAAAAAGGGGAGGGTGAAGGGGGATGGAAGATGGAAAAAAACAGAATGGTAAGAATGGATGGGAATGATGATAGGTGAGGGGGCTTAGCGGGAGAGGATGGAGATGAAAAGGGAAGTATGGGAAGGCAGCATTATGATGTAAGAAAGGAAAAAAAAAAAAGGGGGAGAAAGGAGGGGAGAGTGAGAGTTGGTGGAGGAGAGTTGAGAAGGGAGAGAGGAGTAGAGTTGGGAGAGGGGTGTGGGGGGCGGAGTTGGAGGACGTAGGAGGGACACGGGGGGGGGGAAAGGTTAAATGTATAATAAGGAGAATGGCTGAAGAGAGAGAGGTGAGGGAAGAGAGAAGGAAGGATGAAGAATGGTGAGGGAGGAGGATGTGTAGAGGGAGGATTGAGGACAAATACAGACTTTCGAGGAGAGAGAGAGGGGATGGAGAGAGATGGTGAGCAGGGTTGGGTGATTTGTGATTGTTGTGGAGGATTTTTGGGAAGGGGGTGTGGACCACAGAGCGAGGCGCAGTAGTGGGTCAATAGTGAGGTAGCATGGGTGGGTTGGTGGGATGGTTCGAGCAACCGGACACAAGAGGGGGCGGTGGGTACCGAAGAGGGAGAGAGGGGGGAAGAATGGGAGGGGTGGGAGCGAAGGGATGCGAAGGTTATAGCGAGAGTAGTGGGGTGAGGAGGAGAGGAATGAAGAGAGAGGGGAAGAGAGGTTGAAGAGAAGCGGGAGAGGGAAGAGTGGTGGAGAGGTAGGGAGGAAGTTAGAAGAGAGAGGGAGATGGATTGTGGAGTGGGAGGTGATGAGGGAGAGAATGAGGGAGGGTGGGGGAGAGGTGGGATGGGGTGGTGGGGAGATGGGTTGGGAGAAGGAGAGAGATGGAGAGATAGAGAGAGAGAGAGAGAGAGAGAGAGAGAGAGAGAGTGGGAGGGAGGAAGGGAGAGCGAGAGAGAGAGAGAGAGAGAGAGAGAGAGAGAGAGAGAGAGAGAGAGCGAGAGAGAGAGAGAGAGAGACATACAGAC
Organism: Penaeus japonicus; assembly: GCF_977035675.1. Taxonomy (NCBI): domain Eukaryota; kingdom Metazoa; phylum Arthropoda; class Malacostraca; order Decapoda; family Penaeidae; genus Penaeus; species Penaeus japonicus. Next base: position 41,907,832 of record NW_028234409.1, read on the forward strand.
AGACAGAGAGATAGATAAAGAGATAGAGAATAAGACAAAGAGAAAGTGTAAGACTAAGAGAGTGTAAGTGTAAGAGAGAGATAGAGAAAGAGAGAGATGGTGAATAAAACAGAGAGGCAGGTCAAAAGAAAGAGCGAGGGTGAAGGGAGTAGGAGAGAGAGGGAGAGGGTGAAAGCTAAAGTGAGAAGAAGCTTTTCCAAAAAGATCAAGGGTATTAGCTAAAATGGCCAAAGTATAAGGGAGTTTATTTCAAAGCCTCAGGAGCCAAGAGTTAAATGGCTGGCGGAATGATTGATGTCAAAATTTGCTCTCTCTCTCTTTCTCTCTCTCTCTCTCTCTCTCTCTCTCTCTCTCTCTCTCTCTCTCTCTCTCTCTCTTTCTCTCTCTCTCTCTCTCTCTCTCTCTCTCTCTCTCTCTCTCTCTCTCTCTCTCTCTCTCTCTCTCTCTCTCTCTCTCTCTCTCTCTCTCTCTCTCTCTCTTTCTCTCTCTCTCTCTATCTTCTCTTTCTGCGTGTGTGTGTGTGTGTTTCACTTTATAATTTCAAGTCATCCTTTTTATTTGGTATTGCTAATGCAGTATCTTTTACCGGTGTTTCATCTTACTTATTTATATCATGTTGATATAATTCTGTCGTTCCTGCACAAAACAATATCATTTTGATTTTTCAGTCTTTACGTACATTTCACTATCAATAGTCAAGATTTGTTTTTAATTGGATTTCCATTAAAACTTCCTTTTGTTATAAAGAGTAATTCTTATAATTGTAACTGACAAATAATTACCATCATTATTACTATCATCACCATTATCATTATAATAAGCACTATTATT
>NW_028234409.1:41916162-41921162 GCF_977035675.1 Penaeus japonicus
GTTTATAAGATATATCCCCTAATTGGTTATGAACCAATCAGGTCAACGGGCGTGTTAGTCCAGCCAATCAGGATCGTTCAAGGTCCCGCTTCCCTGCAGTGATTATCAGGGGCGGAGGAGTCCACGCTCACGCTCGCGACTGGCTGGGCACAACCCCCCCCCCCCCTTAGTCATGCACTTGTGATTGAATGCTAAGTATATTCTCTTTATTTTGTGATGGTGATGACCCATGTATTGAAAGGCTATTACTTACGGCATTTTCTTGCAATAAGAGTGGTATCTGCAATATGCCACGTGTGCAAGATGATCTTCACAGACTTATGAATGACTTAAGCTTTAATTATACAAGCATGTACATGAGAAAGACAAGAATTAGATACGGAAATGAGCTGAAACTAAATGAAATGAAGTTCATCCTGATAAATTAATGAATGAATGATATGTCCTAATGACATGATGAATGAAAATAACTGATGAATATGGCAGAAGACGAAAACAAATACTGAACGGCCACAACTACTCTCTTTCAGCTTTGACATGACTCATCATAGCGTCGGGCACTCACGACCAGACGACCGCGCTACACGTGGTGGCTGAGGGCGTAGATGCTACACATTGTTAAAACTCAATAAATCTTAACTCTATTACGTTATGTGCATTAGAATATTTTATGCTTAATTCAGAACTATTAATTTGTTTTCTTTATTTTATACGTTTGTTCAAAAAAAAAAAAAAAGAAAAAAAAACATTGAAAGTTCAAATGTTTTTTATTTGAGGATTGAAATATTTAATTCAAAGCAAATCTTATGTTTTATATTTCAATCTGTTTCATAATTCCAAGTATCAATTTTAGATACTCCAGCATATTTATATATTGTTTTGTCTCTGCTTTGGAGTGCATTGTCTACCAATACTTTTGACTTACAGATAAAATTGCCAGACCTCCTGCGAGAGGACGGGACTTCACGACCTTGAACCTGGATGGATGAGGATAATGTCCCATGCATGTGGATGAGCATGTGATAGCAGGAAGCCTTTGAAGTGACTCTTATTAGGGTCAGGGTCAAGGTGTCTTCTCCAAGCTGTAACGATTTGTTCTCCTGCGATGGTGGTGCATGCAGCGATGACTTGTTGGCGCGTGATGTGAGACGAAGACCAAATCGGCAAATCACTCTTCAACCTTCGCTTTCACGGGTCAAAAAAAAAGGGATCGTGAGGAGGTCAGCGCGCTTGCTGGTCACGCGGAGTAACTCCCATAGGATTGCATGTGCAGCAAGAACCAGGTCACACGGGCTCCGAGACTTCTTCAAGTCACGAGGCGCTTCAACACACAGCAGCAACCATACGAATTTGTCCGAATTAACTCCCCAGCTTCAGAGTGTTCTCGATCGTGTGGCTGTCCAAGAAGAGGAGAATGCGACTTTACGACGGACCCAGCCATCGCATCACGCACCACTTCGCGAGATCTGTCACTCATCACCATCTATTAAAGAACCGCCACACCTAGCGCCCTTAAGGGCTGCCCTGCCCAGCCAATATCATCCTTTGTCAACCAGGGGCCCTCTCAATAACCGCGCCCTCAGCATCCTTCCCAAGATATTCATGACATGCCTGCAGTTAGTTCCTGTCCTCCAGATCATTACGTGGTGCCTCCAGCGATACACGGCCGTGACGAGATTCCTGTACTCTATGGAGAAGCACCAGCATCACAGGCACTGCAACGTAACCGAGAGGTAGAATCTTGGATAGCTACCATCGAGATGCTGACGGTCCCTGCTATAGATGAAGCTTTCATCCGTGCCAAGGGGAAGATCACGTGGCTATGCGCACGTATTTAAAGACGTTACAACGTGGCATGACTTTAAGGCCAAGTTACGGACTAAGGTTCTAGGGACATGTACGATAGAACAATTCTTTGAGATGCTACTATCCAGCAATAGAGATGCCAGTTCTGCTAGCAGGTCATGACTACCCATACGATTTTGAAGATGTAGAGGGCCTGCTCAGAAGAACCTTCACATTTGGTCTACCAATTTGGCTTCAACGGCAGCTCTTGCTACTGAACTTTACATCATTCAGCCATTTGGGATGCGACAGTTGGGGTAAAGGCCGTCTTGCCAAATTTCCATGGTGTTACACGAAGGAACCAGGTCTTCAAACGGCATCATAATCAGTCACTTTCTGATAAAAGGCCAATGCCCTTGGGCTACCCTCCAGTTACTGAACTGGTGCCACCCCGGCGTTGGAGCACTATAGTGATGGGCCGTTCCAAGCAGCAGTTATGCAAGGTATAAAGGTATCATCTTCGGGAAAACACAGCCACATCAGTGGCCCCGACCATCTAAGCAGCGCGCCCATTGGTCTCCGATATTTCAAGATAGCAGATGACACCTTCATCAGGCATCTTCACCATCACGCCACAACAGCAGCTATCGCCGCCCTTGGTGTGATCACCATCGTCTTGAAGGACATGTAGTGAAGGAGGAACCAGCCAAGTTCCTGCCTAGCATTCGTAGGCTAGGTACTTCTCATACACCTAAAGGAGTTGCTAGCACGCCTAAATATGTGGAAGCTGAAGCAGATTTAAAGTTCACCATTCATCTTCGTCTAGACCTTGTCCACAGAGCCTGCATCCTTTCTGGCTTTCACTTCCCAGGAGACATCATCATAGTGATGGATCTGCATAGAAGATTGCCCATGATCCTATTTCACCAGATTCAAGTTACCTGGAGTTGGATGGATACCGTCACGAGGTCTGGTCGTGGGCGACGAGTCTTCGCACTGTAGTGAGGTTCCAGCATGCCACATATCCAAGGGAGAGCATCCGGAGCCATCTGCCATCCACCTGCCATCCATCTGCAGCCTCGCCATGTCTCGCCTGGGAGAAAATTAATCACGACCAAACGTGCGGGTTACAGTTATCATTATTATCGTCATCATTGTTGTTATCACTGAAATTATTATCCTCATTATTATTTGTATCATTATTTTTATTATGATTGTTTTTATTATCAATATCATTAATATCATTATCGGCATTATTCTTATTATTATTATTATTGTTATCATTATTATCACTTTTATCATCATTATTATTGTTGTCAACATTATTGCTATTATTGTTACTATCTTTATCATTCCTTTTATTATCACCATTATTTTTATTATCTTTAATATCATCATAGTTATACTTATCATCATTATTGCCATTATTATGATTTTTTTCATAATCATCTTCATCACTGTTATCACCAATACTATCCTTATTATCATCATTGCCATTAGTATCATCATTACTATTGTACTTTTGATTATTCTTATGATCATTTTCATCCTTATCATCTTCATTTCCTTACTCCTCCTCCTCCTCCCCATTCTCAATTACTCAGATCACCCTGCCTTCTCTACCTTTATATCCCACACTCAAATCCCCCCCCCCCCACACCCACCCATCCTTCCATCCTTCCCAACCTCATCTCCCTTCCCCTCCCCCCTCGCTTCCCAACCTCATCCCTCCCCTCTCTTCCTCCTCTTCCCCCCTCCATTCCCATCTTTCCATCCTTCCCAACCTCATCTCCCTCCCCTCTCTTCCTCTTCCTCCCCTCCATTCTCATCCTTCCATCCTTCCTAACCTCTTCTCCCTCCTCCCTCCTCCCCCTTTCCCTACCTTCTCATCCTCGACCATCCCATCTCGTTAATACTGACAGTCGAATCAATTGAATCCTCCCCTCCCCCACCCCCACTCCCACTCTCCCCACCACCATCCCCATCCCCATCCCCACCACCCCCATCCCCCTCCCCACCACCCCCATCCCCCTCCCCACCACCCCCACCACCACCACCACCAGCCCCCATACCCCTCCCCCATCACCATCCCCCATCCCCTCCCCCCTCCCCTTATCTCCCCTCCCCCACCTCTCCTCTCCATCCCTTGTCCTTCCTCCTTCGCCTCCTCTTCAATCCTTCTATTGGTCGTAAATGACGCTCTTCCTAAATCCTTGGCCTGATCCTTGCCAACCTCGGCGCGAGTTATTACCGTGGACTCCAAATCTCTCTGTCTTTGTTGCTGTCTCTCGCGCCGTCTTCCGGAAGGGAGGGGGGAGGGGGGTTGGGGGGGGTAGGAGGTAGGTCTCTCTTCTGCGTTTTTTTTTTTTTTTTTTTTTTGGCTTTTGCTTTTTTTTTTTTTTTTGCTTTGTTTTTTCGCGTCTTTTGCTTTCTGTTTTTTTTTTATTTTTTTGTGTTAATTTTGCTTTTTTTTTCTCTCTATCTATCTTTTTCATGCCGTTCACACCGTTTTTTTTTTTTTTTTTTTCTTCTTTTTGGCTTTTGCTTTTTTTTTTTTTTTTTTTGCTTTGTTTTTTCACGTCTTTTTTTTTCTTTCTTTCTTTTTTTGTGTTAATTTTGCGGTTTTTTTTTTCTCTCTCTCTATCTATCTTTTTCATGCCGTTCACAAAGTCTTGTGACGAGTTTCCTCGCCCCATTTTCTTTTTCTTTTTTTTTCTTTTTTTTTCCTCTCTCTCTCTCTCCTCTTTTTAATAATTTCTTTCTTTTTCTTTTATTATTCTTGACTTCTTCCGTTGATACTGTCATTATCATTGCCATTATCATTATCATCGTCATTATCATTAGTACTATCATTATTGTGATCATTATTATCATAATTATTATCAATGTCATTATCGTCGTCATCAATATCAATATCATTTATATCAATGTTATTATCATTATTATTCTATGATGATTATTATCCTTACAATTATGATATTTATCATCCCCATTATCATTATTATCATTATTATCATAACCATTATCGTTATTAATGTAATGATTATTACTATTATCATTATTGCAGCATCAACATCATTTTAGAACAGGGCCGAAGGATATCATGCGGGCCAAATGTAAGTAAATTTTGAAAGAAAAAGTCACCAAGTAACGGCAAATAATATAGCGAAAATTAACCCTTTACCCGCAAATGGCTAATCTGACAACTTTGTAAC